>NW_025854431.1:0-1499 GCF_002878395.1 Capsicum annuum
TAAGGATTTGAAATCCACAAATTATATTGAAGAATAGATTAGAAGTTTACAAATGCCTATAAATACTCCCTTTGGGAAGACTTAAACATAAGTAGCTAGAGAGAAAAAATCAAGAGTGAGAAAGTTCTTAGTTTTTCATTAAGTTCTTAGTTTCCAAAGTTTGTAAGTTAGTCCAAATTCAAAAAAAAAAAAAAAGAGTGTAAGAAGTCTATATTAGTTTCTTAGTTCTTTATTTTCGGTAACTCTCAAGTTTTCAGGGGACTCCCGAAAGGAAAACCTCACTTCTTCCTTAAGACATGTAAGTAGTTATTACATAGATCTTTGTATTTTCCTCCCAAGTTTGTAAATTATGTTTGAATTAATCAAGTTCATATTTTATTTCAGTTATGTTTTTAATATTATAAGATCTAGATCGCCGATGGTTTACCGCCAGTTTTTCGATCTTGTAAAATTTATTACTTACTAGTACATATTTAATTATTAGTAGATGTGTCTTTAATATTCTAAGATCTGGATCGTTGGTGGTTTACCGCCAATTTTCTGGTCTTGTAAAATTAATAAATTACTTAGAAACATACCCCCAGTATATGGTTATTCTCTCAGTGTTTTAACAATAACGATGGATTAATTTGTAAATTTCTAGGTATTTGAAAAGTCTAGAGAAGAATAAAAAAGGACTGTTGTTATTCTCCCGGGGTGTGATTAAAGAAGATACTACTAAAATACTTAAAACTGAAGAGAAAGAGATGAACAGGGTATAAAAAAAATTAAAAAATCAAAAAATGCAAAAATATTTTCTTTTTGGGAGAAAATATACTTTGATTTTTATGACTTGGACACTTATACTAGACTAAGGACAACGAAGGAGAGAGTACTGAGTAGGATTTTACACCATTTAAAAAAATATCCACATTAACTCTGCTTTATTTTCTCATAATTACTTACCTGCTGAAATTACTTGTTTATATTACTTTGCTTAACTTGTTTATTTACTTTGCTTATAACATATGCTAAAACTTGTTTAATTATTTGCTTTGTTTATATATTATATATACAGTTTATTATTATTATACATCTGTCTTATAAAATTATTATCTATCTGTCTATACTATTATTCTTGTCTCTTTATTAATATTATATATCTATTATTGTATTATTATCCGTCTTGTCAATTATTATTGTTATTATTATATATTATAGTATATTATTATTATCTGTCTCTCTATTAATATATAATATATTATATTATTATTATTTATCTGTCTATTAATATATTATATTATATTATATTATTACTATCTACCTGCCTATTATTATTGGTATCAGAGCCCAAAGATTCTTGGAGACTTTACTATAAGTGGTGTTGTCAAGAACTGAGAAACGAAAACCTAGGCACTACGAACGTCTAGTAATATTAGATTAAGAATATTATTGGTCTACTAGAAATATAAAGAGAGAACTTATAAATTTATATAATACCTTACTACAACATAGGCAAT
>NW_025854432.1:0-1433 GCF_002878395.1 Capsicum annuum
GCCCAATCCAAAGCCCCATATCTTATGGGTACTAATCTTTTACTTTTATGAAATTTTATTTTTAATTGAATAAATACAAATTAATTAAAAAGAGTCGATCCAATTGGCCCCAACCAAAACTATATATATTCAAACTATTCTTTTATTAATTGGTGAATTAATATTACTCCAACCTTCCATACTACTTCTTATTCCTAACTAGCTAGATACTTATATTAAAATAAATAATAATTTAAAGAAGGAATTTGAACTAGAATGACTTGTCATGTGAAAGTTTTGGGTCTCTAATCGAAAAGAATATTAACATATTTTAATTTTTTCTAGATATTATGAAAAGAAAATGATTTTATATTTTGCTAAGAAATATGATCGATATAGCATATAATATGATCCTTATATAGCAAAATGCTAAATAATAATATGAGTACATATGCATATGTGTTTTGTTGGATCGGTTCTTATTAATTGAACTTTTATTTATACGATAAAGATTTAAAAAATAAAAAAGTAAATGATTAGTACTCGTCGAATTTGGGTTGGGATGGATCGGGTTTTTAAAATTGAATTTGTATTTAATAAATGTAAAAAACTATATAAAAAAAATACAACCCATTAGAAGTTGAATTTTTTGACATATGTAACTTTTGTTTACGTGAGGGAAAAGATGTGATTTTTGTATTAGAAAATATAGTTAAAGTGACTTTAGTGAAAAAATCGTAGTTATAGGACCATCTATGGGTAATTTTAGAATTTATCAAGATCCATTATGTATTGTACTATATTACAATAATATAAAGACAGTCAAAACTCAAAAAAATCAAATTAATGCAATCTACTAAGAAGTCAAAAGTTAGAAAGAGCATCTGGTATAGCATGAAATAGAAGTAAAATTTTAAAGGCAAAATAACTCTTGTGGACCCTTGTACTTGGTATGGTTTGTAAAATGGATGCTTCTACTTTGCCATTTGTCATTTGAACCGCTCAACCCATCAAAGTCCAACATTTTAAACACTATTTTGGTGTGTAACACAATCGCCCCACGTCTGCTTTCATGTCATTTTTAAGTATTACATTAAATTTCATGTCATTTTTAAAATGTTGCATAAGAAATTAAATATAAACAAATTTAATTAAATAAATAATATTATAAATTGTAGAAAAATTTAAATAATCATGTTTTTATTTTTGCTCACAAATTAAACATCAAATTCATTCCAAATAATTAAAATTCTTCTCCAACTAATTTAAATTTTTAACTATAAGTTCATATATACGAACATAATGAATTTTCGATTTTTAAATTTGAATAACTTTAACAAATTAACAAAAACTTTAAGGTTTTTCAAGTTTATTTATAAAATTCACTATCTTTTCAAAATTCATTATCACTCACTTTCAATTCAAATTTAAATTTTAATCAAAAAAATATGAAA
>NW_025854433.1:0-1347 GCF_002878395.1 Capsicum annuum
AACTTCTATGGAAAATCTCAAATCACATATGCATGGTTTCAACCATTGAAGTATATAGGCAAACAATTCCCATGACATAAAGAAAAATGACTTAGAAGTCATATTGAAAGCAATTTATTAGCATTTGATTGAAAATCACCATTTAAAAGCATGCATCTTCATAAAAACTACACCCATGAGATTTTAGGATAACCCCACGTACCTCTATTTCCAAGGATAATAGATGTTTCTTGAAGCATGCGGATTGGTGATTCCAAATATGTAATTATCTTTGAAAACCTACAGTCGAATCTTGAACTATTTGGGTTTTTATTTTTGAATCCCTAAGGAGAATCTTTGAGCACTTTTGATGAATGAAGATGTATTTTGGGGTCCTTGGAACTGAATTTCGTGTTTTAGGGCTAAGTAAGGGTGGAAAAGGACCACTTTGTCCCCAAAACGTAGTGTTTAAGTCACTAGAATTCTTTACATAGGCGTCGCCCATCCCATTGCCTATGTTCACATAGGCGCCGCCTAGGCTATCGCCTATATTTACATAGGTGCCGCCTAGGCTATTGCCTATGCTTTCCAGTGGCCATGGGCAATTGGTTTGGCGACGTATATCACTTTAAAAGGCCATACCTTCTTGCTCGGGTGTTGTATTTTAGCCAAACTGGTATCGTTGGAAATCTAACTCGAATACCTATAATTTGACACACAGTAGGCTTCCTCATTCAACATATACAGAGAGTTATGGTCAATATAAGCTAACACACTTTACAACTTCCACTAAAACTTAGCCAATCAAAATAGTTTCAACTCGTCCATGAGTTGAAAGACCTCTATGGTCTAAATTCAATCTTGAATGGATTCACATGCTACACAAATAATTAACATGATATATTGGCATAGGATTTCATGGCTTCGGGATTATCAACATATCAAAATAATGGTCTTTATTGTAGCCCAAAATGCAGGGCGTTACACATTCGAGGACTGGACTATAACAAGGGGGAGATGTTGTAACACCCTCTAGTTTTTATTTACTAAATCTCTCAACTTTTCTTCATGAAACCAGATCCATCCTAAGGAGGTGATTACTCATAAGTTGACTCTCTCATTTCTATCTCAGCCTTATAACCATTCCCATGCCATTGTATGTATTTACGAAATTAGTTCAGTCATGTATCGTGTTTTGGACTCAGTCATGTAATCATGTTTCCAGTCATGCATGTTCAGTATGTAATCTCAGTTCCTTTGGTACTCTCATCTTAATCAGTCCCATTCGAGGATGAATGTTCTCAAGGGGGATATATTGTAATACCCTATACTTTTCTTAGTTCAGTTCAGCTTTTAGTACATGCATAA
>NW_025854434.1:0-2684 GCF_002878395.1 Capsicum annuum
TGACACAAATAGAATTTAGATATAATTTCGAGAATCAGACAAATATTTTATATCTCATAAATTTTTTAAGTTGTTAATTATGTGATTTGTAATGCTTTTTACATAATTTTTTAACAACACATGAATACTCTCTCCGTCCTAGTTTATGTAGCACAAATAAAATTTTACTAGTCAAGAAAATTTCATTAATATATATATATATATTAAGTTCTTAATTATTGTGCTTTGCAATAATTTTTGTCTCATTTTCAAATAATATATGTTACATTTTGTCTTTCCCTGTCCCATTCTAACTTATGTGACACTAATATAATTTCAATAGTCAACCAAAGTTATTATGTTGACATATCATTTTGTGTCTATTTTACTTTTTTATGAAATATTATTAGTTTTTAATGCTTAAATGATCATAATAATTAATTAAGGGTGATATAGTAAAATCACGATTGAAGCAGCAAAGAAGACATGTCTTAAATGACTTATTATAACTAACTAGAAGTGATATAGGAAAATTACTTTAAAAAATACTTGTGAAAAAATTTAAATAGGAGTAAGTGATGTAGCAAAATTACTATAAAAAAAACTTATGAAAAAATTTTAAGTTAGCCTCATATAACACGTCAGGTTAATTATCCTTTTATGTTTATTTTATTTTTTTAATTAAATATTATTAATTTCTTAATACTTAAATAATTTATAATAATTAATTAGAAGTGATATATTGATGTTTTACTACATAAGTAACTTATAATAGTTAACTAGGGGTGATACAGTAAAATCACGATTGAAGCAGGTGAAAGGCGGCAAGCTGGCAGGACAACCTGATCAGCTATCTTTGGTCTTCTATAAATTAGAATATGTATGTATATATATCTATAATATATTAAAAGTATGAATACCCTTAGAAAAGTAATTTATACTTTTTGCCCTTCATTAAAAAACTCTGATTTTGACAAAATCTTCTTTTCACCTTTTTTTGCATAATTTATTATTTAAATATTTTTTTATATGAACTAGACTCCTAAAGTATATGAGAAGAAGAATTAATTAATATTCTGTCCCAACTAAAAAAGGGCTCCTAAAATAGGAAAAGAATAGAACTCAATTAAAAAAAATTCCTATATATATTTAGACTCTTATACATATTTGCAATTTTTAGGCGGCGAATTTGTTTCCAATTGTCAGCGTTATTCTAAGATTTAGCGGTTGGTCGGGCTTTTTCTGTTCTCTTTTTAGTTTAGAAAAAAATTCTTTTTTAAAATTTTATAAAAAGTGTATTTTTTTAGTGTTTCCTCTTTCAAGTTTTATTAGTACATCATAAAGTATGTTTTGTTTTAAGATGACTCATTAATGCATTGATTTTATTTTATGATAATATTTGTTAGGCTAGATGTACCGAAAATTCACTTAGACCCCTCAACTAAGGCATGTACCTATCAGGCCCCTAACCCACTCGAAATTTGATTCAATTAGGCCTTTTTTGGACAATCAGCTAAACGAAAAAGGTGTGCAACACAGACGCAGTGATGTGACAAAAATAACCAATTAGAAAAAAACACGTGGCAAAAAAAATTATATGTCCCTTTAATAATAATTTTCTGATTTTGTCCATTTTTCTATTTAATATCATTTAATAATAATTTGTTAATTAAAAAAAAGAGAAAAAAACACCCCCCTCCTTTGTCTTCACACACACAGATTCATCTTCTTCATCCCCCCCACCTCACCCATCCCGTCGTCTTCACCCACCCTACCCATCCTGTTGTCTTCACCCATTCCTAACCATAATCAATGAAAATCCATTTGAACAAACCAAAATATCACCAATTCTTTCCAATATTTTTTTTCAGATTTGTTTGGTATGTAAAAAAATCTCAAATCTTTTGGTTGAAAAAACAGAGTAGGAATAGAAAGGGTAAGAAATACTATAAGATTTGAAAGTTGTAATGGTAATCTCCATTTTTTTCGATGAAAAAGGAGGACGGCAATGGTGGAAATGGTAATCTACATTTAGATTCATCAAGAAGATACATTTCTAAACATTGTTCCCAATTCAAATGGTGCTAGTTCTTTTGCCAACACTGCCAAGTATAGCAAAAACTCAACTAATAAAGAAAATTAATATGTTGTGTAGCTAGCTCCTAATTGGAATGTCTTATAAGGATAATTTGGCATAGAAATGAGATTATACTAATGTACCATTATCACTACCAAACTAGTGTCATTATGTATCATATAGATGAGGCTAACAATGACAATGATGACGACGAGGATGGATGGGAGTTCAAGGAGTATTAGATGGGTGGGAGTGGGGGAGGAAATATCATTGAGCCTTTTTTTTAACTTCATTTTATTAATATTTTTTTGAGGCCTTCATTGCCACTTGAAATATTTTTATTCGTAATTTAGTAAAAAAATTACTCCTCATGCGCCCCAAGTGAGGGAAAAACACACAGCATGCCATGTAGGCAAAAAATGCCTCGATGTATCAAAATTCGGGTGGGTTAGGGTCCTAATAGGTACAGGCCTGTAAGACCCCGCAAAATCCTAGTCATTTCAGTCTTAAACAACATGCCAAAAGAGGTCCCAGACTTAGGTAAATTCCAGCTAAGTGTCTGTCTCAAGACTTAGACTCATTTTAGCCTTCGAGATTGGAGAATCTTATTTTTGACCTTCCCAACCTT
>NW_025854435.1:0-1525 GCF_002878395.1 Capsicum annuum
TACAATTCCCATGTATGTGTTGTTGTTTGTGTGTCAAGTTTTGATTATATGAATTTCATGTTGAATAAACTAATGCGTGTGTAGATTGATGTAAATATCATGTTGAACCCCTAAATTATGAGTTGAATGTTGAAGTCATGATATGTTAGTATGTTGTTCATTCGCATTTATAAGGTCATGACTTTCAAGTGTTTGATAAAATGTCTAGGTGAATGAAAGTTGAATTGTGACTATTTTTTATGCCTTTAAACCTGTGGTATAGTTCTATGGTCAATGATATCGAGTCCTGGGGTTTTAATACCCAAAATTTAGCTGTTTACTTAGTTTTCAGTAGTTATAGAAAGGTCTCAGTTGTATTATGAGCAGAATACTCATTCAGTTAACATAAAAGTTTCAGTTGTATTATGAGCAGTAATACCCAGTCAGTTAACATAGTCAATGCGAGTTCAGTTAAGCTTAGCCCAGTCTAGTGATGGGTATTATTTTAGTTGGGAGTAGGATTCAACACCAAGCGAACCCAGGGATGGGGACATTCCTGCCAGACTAGGGTGTGACCCTTAGTAGTTTTCCTTAAGTTACAGAACTACGTAGCCAGCGTAGGTTAATATGTCTTCCTGCCAGTCTAGGGTTAACATACAAATATATATATATATATATATATATATATATATATATTATGAGTCTTCCTGCCAAATTTGGGTTGACCCAGTCATTGTTAATAACCCGTGGCACGGTACTAACACCCTTCCAACTAGGGTTACAGGTTGGACCCCAATTAGTCTATATTTGGGCATGTCGGTTAGATGAAAGCTCCCACAGTTCCAATTTCAGCACTTAGTTCAGCATTTCTTTGACCATAACATGTAGTTTACCAGTTAATTAACTATCAGATTTCAGTATCTCAGTTTATAGGCTACTTTAGTACTTGTTTTATGCATGGTCATGCATTCTCAGTGTTTACAATTTTCATGCATTATTACTCAGTACCTCATGAACATGCTATACAAATAATCAGCTATTACTCATGAACATGAACCTATCCATATCAGCTTAACCTCATTTAGCATACCAGTACATTCAAAATTACTAACCACATACTCTTTTCTTGCGCTATGATGTCTTATATCATAGGTTTAGATGCTCGAATTCCCAATCGTACTTAGACTTTCCATTGCATCAGTAACAGCAGCCGTGGTGAGTCCTCTTCCTTTGAGGACGAGTTATCTTATGAATAGTTATGCTAGTAGTTCAGTTATTTAGTCAGTCAAAGTTAGTTGGGGGCTTATCCCATCAACTCCAAAATTAGACAGTTTAGAGGCTTTCAGACTAGTACAGACAGTTGGTCAAATCTCAGTTGTGATTATCAGTTGTTTTCTCAGTATGTATATGATGATGATGATGATGATGCACGAGGTCATCGCATAATTTCTGAGATTGTTGCACAATCCTTGTATACACCCACGGAGGCAAGTCTCCCAATGTGGGACCCATAGGGGGTTCGTCAATCCATATACAATCTATATAT
>NW_025854436.1:0-2340 GCF_002878395.1 Capsicum annuum
TTATAGACTTTTCTAGTTTTCAATATATATATATATGTGTGTGTGTATATGTATGTATGATTCAGGTTGTTTTTATGTTTGTATCTATGGTACAATGTCTAAATTGTATCAAGAATAATTGAAGAAACAAAAAAGATTCAAAAGTGAAAAAGAGAACATTCAGAAGCCGCCTTTGATGAATTGGCTATATTTCATTTATTAATTATTATATTAGTTTTGTGTTATGGTTCCTTAAATTGAAAGTTCCCAAATTTTTAATCATACCTTTTCTCCCCATAGTTGATCATGACTTATGTGGAGAATATGTTAAAACTAGAAAGTGGAGCATTAATTGGTAATCTTGTTGCGAGAAGTATGCTTCTGGCAAGGGAGGAGATAGGAAAGTGAGAGAAGGAGAGAATAAAGTGATTCGCTATAAAATTCTAAGGGCATAAGTCATAAACCGCCCCTTAAAATTGTTTGCATAATTTAGTTAGATGCCTTAACCTAGCCTTATTCCTGTTAGTCACTCCGATGTTAACAAATATATATGAACATTTTTGTAACAACTAGATAAAATATAGAGTGAGTGTTACTCACACACGGATGATGTGGGGAAATTAAGAATCAACTAGTGACAAATGGCATTTTTAGTTAAATTAATCATAAAAGTGAGTTTTGATTAATCAAAATGTAAATCAAAAAATATACTAATTTAAGCATAAACAAAAAAAGGTAAAAATTCATTTATCATCCCTACCCTACCTTGTTTCTTCTCTTTCACACCATCCTAATTTCCCCACTGTATCAATCAACTTATCAGATTTTCCATATCTATTTTTTTATGTAAATTTTCTCCGATGAGCAATTTCTATTTCTAGAAAATGAAAAATCAGGTAAAATGAAAAAAAAAAAAGATACTCAATAGCTTGGAGAAAAAAAATTAAGAGTGATTTTTTTGGACATATGGAAAGGAGCTACTTTAAATTGAAATAAGAAGAGAAAAGGATTTTTTAGAAAAGAGAAATAACAGGAAATAAAAATGGAAATTTTGGCCCAAAAAAAGTACTCCCTCCATTTAAAAAAGAATGACCAACTTTAACTTGACACAAAGTTTAAGAAAATAAAGAAGATATTTAAATCTTGTAGTCAGAATTGAATTCAGCCGATTCACAGATTAAAGTAGTGAGAAGAAATTTAATTCTTCAAACCTCAAAATAGTTGGGGTTAAGGCCAATATGATTGATTGTCAATAAAGATGGAACTTATTGATTGTGCCTGATCTTCTAATAAAATGGAGGGATGAGTTATTAACTCTTATTGAATTCAAAGTCCTTACGGATGGTGTATTTAAAGCAATATACACTTGATGAAATTCACCCGTATGAGAAATGGAATGAGGTCATTCCTATGAAACTTTTGGCCTTAGTCTGTAGAGCTCTCATGAATACCAGTCACATGCATGACCTATTGGCACAAAATCGCATTGAACAATAAAATTACGGTCAAAATGTGATTGATAAAGTCTTTGGCTTACAACAAGAGTTATTTGGTTCATAAAAATACTACATTTCACCGATAATTCTGCAAGTTAACTTTTATTGGTCTAAGTTTGGTTCATAATCCAGAAGACACCAAACCTATTGCATATTGACCATGCAAATCCAACAAGTTAAGATTATTTTTCCTATAAATTATTTTGAAATGATGTGGGGATTTTAAGTAAATTATTTTATTTCAAAAGAATTTATTTAGTGTTCTTAAAAAGCTAAAGTATAGTTTGTCTTAGAAGCTATTTTCTTACTTGGAGGGAATGGAAAAATTATGGTGGACTTTAGTTCCAAGTGGTACCTTCATGTCCTAGTATCTTGCCCCATATAGCCTATAAATAGGCATTCTTTCCTTCAACAAATTCAACAAGAACAAATATATAAAACTTTATCTACTTTTCAGTAACCAACTTCCTATTTTTTTCTTTTAATATCTTACCCCCTTAATTTTCTCTTCCTGCACCCTTTCATACATTATTATATAATTTATTAAAGGGTTCTATTATTTATATTATTTTTAGTTTAACTTGTTGGTACTTGTATTAATAATTTTGTTGATTCCTATATCCTCTGATTAATTAGGGAATACTTATTTAATCTTGAATATCCTCTAATTAATAGGGAAGTGCTTGTTTAATCCTATTGAAATATTTCACACTGCTAAAATAGTTTCTTAGGACAGTGCCTAACACGACTCAAGTATAGTTAATATAATATCATAGTAATATTCATTTAATATTTAGTATCATTAACTTTTTAAGAAGTAATTATATTACTGTTATAATTATTATATCAATTATAATATTATTAT
>NW_025854437.1:0-1173 GCF_002878395.1 Capsicum annuum
TGCTTCTTGTTTAGAGGTTGGAACATGACATGAGTTACATAGAGAGCACAAATCTTAGGCATAGGCATGACATGAATACATAAAACATGGGTACATTTCCATTCAAATCGAAGTAGGAGGAGCTTGATTGAATAGAAATTGATTTATCATGATTCTTACTTGAAACTTGACACCACAACAAAATTCGGGAACTTGTTTAATACATCTTCTCCCCCTTAGATCAACATCACACTCCTATACTTGCGTGCATAACCTTACATCAAAATCTATTGCCACAACTCTCACCATAAACTTAAACTCTAAACTCTCCCTGATGAACTATACTCTGAAGGCCTTGCTTTCCGTAAATGCTACTCTTAACTTTCTCTAGCCTTTATGTCCATCACCCTATAACTCACACTCATGCGGGTATAAATATCCACACCCCTTATCATATACCCACTTATTGTCCACCATTTAAGATACTTGCATTAAACCTCTCATCGCAAAACTTACAACTTAACAAAATTTTCACAACTATATCAAAGGTGAATATTGTCTTCCTATATTTCCTCCACCTCAAATTTAATTAACACTATAGAACAACTCCCCAAACTTCTCCATACTACAAAATTCAAAAACACAAACTAGGTACACCTGACATATATACCATACCATCTTATCTAACAACATCTTATCGGGGTTCAACTTATTTTAATATGACTATTACTCTTATATCCTTAATAACTCAACCACAAATCATCATTTTTTTAACACTAGTCCTGATATATATATATATATATATATATATATATATGTCACCACTTATCCGCTCTTATTCCATAAGTTGCCAACCTAGGCAATTTCACACATAACATCAAGCCTACTAATTAATTCCCACAAAACATTCATCATTAATCTTAAGCTATTACTCTTACCACCACACTTCACATCCAAAGTTCAAGCCTATAGTCTAGCGTCAATCATGTACGACCAATGAAGCATGCCACATACTATAATAGCCCATCAAATTAGGAATTCAACCCTAAATACTTTATTTCATTTAACTACTACCTTCGATCACGTCCCTTCCATGACATTACTACTGCACCTCAAAATCTACTGTATACCTTCTCACAAGCAGCAATAGTTTACAACTACTAGAATAAAGACAATCAAGGGGGAGGGGGTAAA
>NW_025854438.1:0-3399 GCF_002878395.1 Capsicum annuum
GTTTTATAGTCTGTCTATACGCATTCCATATTATGAACAAGATCATGGTTATGAAGTACCACATGAGTTATCCCCCAATTATTACAATATGAACTAAATGTTACATTGTTACTATTACCTTATGTTTAAATGGTTTCCATGCTATTGTTATGAAAAGTATATGTTGTTAGAATGCCCATGATATTAGAACATAAGGTTTATGACTTGATTTTAAGCATTCCCATTCATGTTAGATATTATGATGACCATGTACTTCATGAAATCCCTTACTCATGTATTATGGATTATTATTGATAGTCATGTATTCAAGAAAGTCACGTTGTGTTAGTTTTCTTCCATCGAGTCTTAGGGGTACTTGTACCCAAAAAAAATATAGTTGTGTGCCTAGAGCCATGTCATGTTTTCATGCTACTCTCAGTCAATCCATGTTCAGTAGACTTCAATCAGCCTCATGACTCAGGAAAACTCATATAAATTCAGTATCAACTCAGTTCTACTCAGTACTCAATAACTTCAGTAATCTCAGTAATTCAGTATTCTCAGAAATTGCATAACTCCGTACTCAGTAAGATCAATAATCTCATAAATTCAATCAGTTATCAAATATTAGTAGTATTCCATCAGTCAATGGAATTCAGTAAGTTCAGTCCATATGTAGTTCAATTAATCATGTTCAATGTCTCTTCAGATGGGAGTAGTAATTAGCACCGAGCGAATCCAAGGATGGGAACTCACCTGTCAGTTTAGGGTGTGATTCTTAGTAGTCATCCTTGTCTTCTAGAACTATGTAGCCAGCGTAGGTTGAGAAATTTTAACCTGTTAGATTAGGGTTAATGAGGTGGCTTTACCTATCTATTTAGGTTGCCCACCATTCTCATTTTGAGCACCTGCCAGATAAAGGTCACTCATAGCTTGTCCTTACCAGTGGAGCGGTATTGACACCCTTCCAGTCAGGGCAGAGATTAGACCCCACATCAGATATAATAGCATATATGGGGCATATTGTTAGATAACTACTTCCTACAATTTCAGTATCAGTCTCAATAAAAGAACTCAGATAGTTCTTCAGATTTTAAGACTGTCAGATACAATCAACTCAGATACAGTATAAAACTCAGATAGTTCCATCACATTCAGGACTGTCAGATATGGTTACACATGTTATCAGTTATATCATTCATATCAATTATGTCAGTTATCAATAACCCATGTTATCAGTATTTAGATTTAGGACTGTCAGATACAGTCAATCAGACAGTTCTTCGTAATTCAAATTGTTAGAAATATTTATTAATTTATTCAGTAATATAGTATCAGTTCCTCACTTATTAGTGATTCACATATTGATCAGTAAACTCAGTCATTCAGTATCTGAATATCAGTAAGCTCATGTTGTCAGTATTCAGACTCAGTAGTTAGTATCTCTACGAGTTCAGTTACTGTTACGTATGCGTGTATGTATTCTCATGTTCATATCAATCAGTATTGTTCATGCATATAACCCTTTGCATTTAGCCTACCTCACTTTCATACTCAGTATATTCTAAGTACTGACGTATTTGCACTATGGTACTTTCTCTTATGTTACACCATAGGTTTAGAGGTACGAGCTCTAAATCAGCAGTAGATTCCAGTCTCAGCAGTCAGAGTTAGAAGTGACTC
Source organism: Capsicum annuum (assembly GCF_002878395.1). Classification (NCBI taxonomy): domain Eukaryota; kingdom Viridiplantae; phylum Streptophyta; class Magnoliopsida; order Solanales; family Solanaceae; genus Capsicum; species Capsicum annuum. The sequence goes on from NW_025854438.1 coordinate 1,663, forward strand.
CTAATCTTTCGAGGACATGATGATTTCATTAGTTTCTAATTATTTATTTTCTAATTTTAGTTTCTAATTATTTATTTTCTAATTTTTCTTTAAATTGATTTATCTCAATTAATAATTTTTGTTATTTATCTTTTTCTTCTTTTTCTTTCTGTCTTTTTTATACAACTCTTTTAGCATTTGCAGCTCTTTTTCTAATTCAGCAATCTTATTATTTTTAGTTTCTTCTATTTTTCATATTTCTTCTGTAGTCTGTTGTTTTATTTTATCTATTCCTTTTTTCCTGTCTATTTCTTTGTTTTCTCTTGCTATACTTACCATGGCTGTTAATTTATCTTCTAATTTTAATTTTTCTTTTTCTAACATTAAGTATAAATGTTCACCTATTTTCTTATGTCTTCTCCCTAAATTATAAAATACTATTCTTATCTTTAATACTTCATTATTTTCATATGTTTTTTCATCTATTATAAATTCTTCTTTGTTCATTTTATCTACTTGATAATGTATAGATCATGTTGATAGATGTATTCTAAACTATTTATTTGTGATTCTAAATATGATATTTCTTCTTTTTGTGCTTTTATTGATTTTTGGCATACTCCAACAATTATGTTATATTGTAGTCTTTCTTTTCTTATTTTTAATTCTCTTCGTTTTTCAAATATTGTTTATTTTAGTTCTTTATATTTTTGTGATTTTGCTATATTATTCATATGTACAATATTTATAATATTTTGGTGGATAACAAAATCTGATTTTATCATAATTAGATGGTATGTATCTCATTCTTCTAGATTTAAATGAATTAGTAATTTTGCCTCATTGCTAGATATTAAGGTAATTAAGTAAGCTAATCTGTGGGAGTTTTCTTTTGTTTTATTTAACTTCTTATATTTTGTGTAATAACTAGTTAAAATTCTTTTAATTTCTCTAAAAGCTTGTGTATTTTTAATGGTCTTCTCATATTTAAAAATAAATAACAACATAGTTAACAAGATAACGCAACTAAGTTAACATTTCTAATAATTAACACATATCTACTTGTATATTTTTTAAATAACATAGCTCTGATACCAATTGTAGAGGGGTGCGGATAGTGCGGGTAACTTAACATAGCTCTGATATGTGAATTATTGAGGGTTGCGGATTGTGCGGGTAACTTAACATAGCTCTGATATGTGACATATCTACTATATGTTCCATATTTTGTCTCCAATATTCTAAGTATTCATAGTTTATCATTTTATCCTATAGTAGTTGTAATTTTACAAATTTCTGTGTAATAACTTATTCTAATCATACTATATTTGATATGTAATTCTATGTTATCTATGTGATTCATTAATATTTATTGTTCATGTATAGTTTTATATAAATTATCATTTGCATCTCTTTTTTCTAAGGTTAATGTTATTCTAAATAAACTTTCTTCTAATTGTCTTTTTTCTCTTTTAAGCTGATTCCTGTCATTAATTTCTTCATATAGCCAATTTTGGTTTTCTCTAACTCTTTTAATATATTCTAACATTTTTAATCTGTCTAATGTCTATCTGAATAATAACAATCTAAATATGAGCAGTAGCTATCATTATATAAGTGTAAGTTTTCTATAGAATTTAATAACTCTCCATTAAAATAAAATACCTTTTCGTATATAATTTTTCTTATGTCAACTATTTTTGTGATGCCCAAAAAAAAATTTCCGTTAAGATCTCGGACGAAAATGTGTTAAATTCT
>NW_025854439.1:0-6340 GCF_002878395.1 Capsicum annuum
CATGATCTTGTTCATAATATGGAATGCGTATAGACAGACTATAAAACCATTTGCTAATCATTATGTACATTCCATTAACACATATATTGCACAATAACAACATGTAAGCCCTTTGAACATAATAGACTAGCATGAATTTATCATATAATTCATCCTTAAGCTATAATACATGATTTCTATCATTCTAGTCATTTAATCAAACACCTTACACGCATAACTTTGGGCATAGGTATACTTATCAATTTAACAATCTTAAGCAACCCAAATTCATAGATTTCAACTAAAATTCTCATATACTTCAAGATAATACATCGAGATACCAAATAAAACCATCAACATAAACATAATCATACCACAACAAGATAATCATAATTAATGATTTTAAAACTTGATTCTTAAGCTCCATGGATTAAATGGATCCATGGATGAACACTACGCATACCTTAGATGGAAGATTCTTGAAGATTAATGGTGAAAATTTCTTGAAATTGAATCCCCAATCAACTAGTTTTATTGGAGCTTGAGATAAATCATGGAGTAATAAAAACCCAAATCTTGAAGGAGGTTAACTTTTCTTAAGGGTTCTTAAATGATGACGCTTTGATTCTTGAGTTTTCTTGGAAAAGGGTTTGAATCTTGTTCTTGTGTTTTGATCTTGAAAGAAACCCTAATTTTGATGTTATGATTGAATGAGAAGTTTTGTACTTTGATTTAATATGATTGTTTGTTAAATAGGGTGGAAAAAGACCCAAAAAACCCTTTAAAATGGAGTTTCAGCGCTGTTTTGAACAAAACTGACGGTGTGAGTGACGAACCGCTCTGGTGACTAACTGTAACTCCAACAGTCATTTTTGGTCCAGAAAACGGCCTCACCGGTTCAGTTGTGCCAAAGATATGGTCCATCACTGACTTGATGGTCCGTCATTTTGTCCATCACTCCTGGACAGCTCGGGCAACTCTCAGTAAAACGGACATAACTTTTTACTCAGATGCCAAATTTTGGAAAAATTTATATCGTTAGAAATATAATTCAATTATGTATCTGTTGGTGGGTCATTAGATAAAAAATGCCTAGTATAATGAGATATATGCTTATTTGAAGTTGACTATACCTATATCCTTCTCAAGAATTCAATTGGTAAGGAATGATTTGATTCACCTAATTGCTAGGACGTATTTGAGACTTTAATAAACATCAAACCTGATCATAAAACTACCAAAGAACCATGGTATACTATGCATAATCTTGAAACATGTCTCTAATATTGGTTTGCATTTTTTGGTGTACTACAACTTAGCAAAATTTTCTAAATGTTGGAGCTTGAAAAAAAACTAAGGAGCAAATTTTTTGACTTAGGATTTTACGGGGTCTTACAATATCTACCCATTGGGAACTTTTGTCCTTGAATGATTCTGATTGAGAAGAAGAGAATGGACCAACTGGAGTACGTAATGAACATGAACAACTAAAATATGATTTCATGACTGACATGACTGATAGACTAAATATCATACTGATGCATATCTGATGTATGACTGATAAGCTGAATCCATGCATATCTGATGCATGACTGCTAAGCTGAATCCATGCACATTTGATGCATGAATAACTGACTCGTGAGTGCGTGACTGAATGTTTTGATGAACTGAATTCCTCGCAGTGAGAGTGCATGTCTGATGCATATTTACATGGCTGAACTAATATATGAATGTATGACTGAATATGTAAGGGTACTTTGTACCAAGTTTATCATGGGGATTTGAGCATGAACTGAATACCATGTTTGAAATGGTAATTTGAACGTGGAACTGAGTAAGTTCAAGAAAACTATTATGTGATTGAAAAGTACTGATGACCCTATGATTATGTTAGAAGTATGCATGAATGGGAACCTGAGAACATGATTGGGGCTAAAACATGACATATAAACTAAATTTCATGAACTGATCCGAGCCCTTGAATACATGGCTCACAACTTAGATTCGGACTTGAGGGTCAACTTATGAGTATCCCTACTCCAAACTAGATTCATTACGTAAGAAGAGAATGGGACGCTTATGTTGTGAAATTTTGGGGAATCATAGCATATCTCCCCCTTGGGACACTAGGTCCCTCTAGGAATACCGTCTTGGCTGAGCTACTGAAGAAAACTGAGGCGATGCGTAAGGCACCTAGGAACTAAATCATGATTGATTATCTGAGATCTAAAACTTGAGGCCTGATATATTATCTAAGATGAAGGAACTAAACTACATGCACTACAACTGAGACAACTGAAAGATTTATGAGGTGCTGAGCATGACTGTATGAATATTCTAACTTATTGTTTAACTGAATAACTGATAGTTGAATACTGGGCATGTGACACTTGTCTGTACTTAGTCCAAATAACTGGACTAAGGCTGTAAAATATTATGCATAGGGGGTAATGATTGACTGGATAACATGAGGTAACTGAGTATGAATGAGAAAAAATGTATCAACTTAAGAATGCAAGGCTAGGCGTATAACATGATTTAGAAACATCATGTAGACTGAGGTACTAAAATACTACTGACTGAGTAACTGATAGCTGTAGCATGGGTCAAGCAAGTTTGGAACTGAACTGAGTTTCTGATCTGATTACTGAACTGAAGTTGGCACTAAAACTAAAACTGTATCTGAGATTCTTACTGGAACTAAATGTTTGGTTCTGATAACTGAATGTTGATAACTGAGGTTCAGGCTGATACTGAAATACTAAATTCTAGAACTGAACACTGATTACTAGGTACTAAATACTGAAATTATAACTAAGATGGCAACTGAGTTTTTTTATAGTACGCGATGGGGACTGACATAAGTCAAGGATCAGAATAAACATTCACACTCTGTACTTTCCCATCTTCTAAATACAACCTCATGATAACCACTTTCTTGCACACTAACATGACATTCAAGTCTATCCTCATAACTACACCCTTGTATATAACAAGCATGCAAAATCTTCTCTCAGTCATGAAACATTTACTCTTTCCCATGTAAGCAATTGCTCCACACTACACTGTTTACAAAAAGAGCTTACTGAAGGATTAAATCAGAAGAACCTGAAACATGAATGGATATTGACTGAACTTGACACTGTAACTAAAACTTGAGGAATAGAATATCAACAACATAGATTTACCAAAAAGGTCTAAATTGAGAATATACATAACGTAGTATGAAATTATCTTATTTGTAGGGGCATAGCATGAGTCATGGAAACTGAATATACAGTAAGGCGTGACATGTGTACGTGAGTCATAAGTTGTATGACCCGAGTCTGAAATTTCTAAATTCATGGGACATGATTCATAACACTGAGGGAGCTGATGCTCCTTATAATAGAAATTGGAATCACACATGTTTCTATGGAAAGCATGCAAATATAAGCTGTGTTCATGGAACTGATATGTGAAGCATGCATAGGTATCAGGCTGACTGAAGTACAAAACCTTACACTGAGATAAGTATGAGTCAGGAATTATCTTCCCTTACTATTTTTCTATACATACTGGCACTACTACAGGAATCTAAGAGCCTGACTTGGTTGCTTGATCTATAATCTCCCTGTTAGCTTTAAGCCATCATCTTAAATCTGTGAGCACTTACTAAACTCTGAACTGAACTGTAATCTTAATCACATACTTACACTCTGTCAAACACATGTTTACCTTACTAAGCCCATTAGCTGCTTCTATTGCTTCATATACTACTAATATCACATCCACACCTTCATACTTAATTCAAACTAATAAACTAAAATTCTAGCTTACACTGTTCAAGCCTACTAATTTACTCTAGTACAACTATACCCATGGATACATAATCTGATCAAACTGGATAATACCATCCCAAATCTACCTCTGTTAACTCCTGAGCTCATACTTAAAAAAAAATTCTAGGTCTATAATATCATAGGATTTTGAAAAGAGATCCGATGGCATATCTAAAATTAGGTTCGTTAATGAGTTCTCATGGTCATGAATAAAATCTGTACAACTTTAGAAGATAACTAAATCGAAAGGGGTACTGTTGAGCATATGGGAAATCTCATAGTTGTCTACAGGGACTGTCTGAGAAAGTCCTATCTCTAGGACTTTGAGCTTCTTTGTTTCTGTTACCTTAAAAGTAAGGTGGAATTAACATGAGCGAAGTATAATGAAAATCTACATGAGTTTCTTACAGAACCTTTCTATAGCACGATCTGAGACATAAAAGAAGAAAAACTATTCTTAAAACATCTCATAGCCTCCTGCACATAAGTGTGGTGCACAACATACCCATGTACAAGACTCTACTAGATGCGACTTTAAGACTTCCTAGGACATTGTGAACCTTAGGCTCTGATACCAAGTTTGTAATGCCTCAATTTTTCTGAACCAGAATGCCAACGGTGCTCATGACCCCGAAGAACTTATGACCGATATTTGTACCTTATACTGCATAAACGACTGAAAAATATGGAAACATAAATTGAAAGGCCATAAGGTTCAATACTAATACATAACTAAAAATATGGTATAACAATACCAAAACAAATCTGAAATAACTTTCTGAACATAATATAGTCTGAAAGCCTATAAACTGTCTGAAGAAGGAGTTGATGGGACACGTCCCCAACTAACTCTATCTACTGAAATAAACTGAAAATTTAACATAGTAATGAAATCATTATGTCCTCGAATGATGAGGACTCACTTCTAACTTTGACTGCTGAGATTGGAATCTACTGTTGTTCTGGAGCTCGTGCCTCTAAACCTATGGTGCAAAGAACCACAGCGCAAATGTGTCAGTACATTGGAATGTGCTGTGTATACAAGTGAGGTAGGATAAATACAAAAGGTTATATGCATGAACAATACTGACTTATATAAACATCACAATACATACATGCATACGTAATGGTAACTAAACTCGTGGAGATATTGACTACTGAGTCTGAATACTGACAACATGAGCTTACTGATATTGAGATACTAAATGACTGAGTTTATTGATATTGATATGTGAATCACTAATAAGTGAGGAACTAATACTGTATTACTGAATAAATAAATTAATATTTCTGATAGTTTGAATTATGAAGAACTAGTCTAATTGACTGTATCTGACAGCCCTAAATCTGAATACTGATAATATGAGTTATTGATAACTAACATAACTGATATGACTGATATAATTGATAACATAAGTGACCGTATCTGACAGTCCTGAATCTGATGGAACTATCTGAGTTCCGTACTATATCTGAGTTGACTGTATCTGACAATCCTGAAATCTGAAGAACTATCTGAGTTCTTTTACTGAGACTGATACTGAAACTATGGGAAGTAGTTATATAACTGACATGCCCCATATATGCTATTATAGATGAGCTGGGGTCCAATCTCTGCCCTAATTGGAAGGGTATCAATACCGCACCACTGGTAAGGACAAGCTGTGAGTGACCCTTATCTGGCACATACTCAAAATGAGAATGGTGGGAACCCTAAACTGACAGGTTAAGACACCTCATCAACCCTAATCTTACAGGTTAAGATGTCTCAACCTACATTGGCTACGTAGTTCTGGAACACAAGGATGATTGCTAAGAATCACACCCTAAACTGACAGGTGAGTTCCCATCCTTGGATTCTCTCGGTGCTAATTACTACTCCCATCTGAAGAGACATTGAACATGATTCATTGAACTATACATGGATCGAACTTACTAAATTTTATTAACTATCCGAATACTATTGGTATCGATAACTGACTGAGTTCATGAGATTACAGATCTTACTGAGCACTGAGTTGTGAAATTTCTGAGAATACTGAATTACTGAGATTACTAAAGTTACTGAGTAATGAGTAGAACTGAGATGATACTCAATTTACATGAGTTTTCCTGAGTCATGAGGCTGATTGAAGTCTACTGAACATGGCTTGACTGAGAGTAGCATGAAAACATGACATGGCTCTAGGAACACAACAATATTTTTTTTGGGTACAAGTACCCCCAGGACTCAATGGAAGGAAAATGACACAGCGTGACTTTCTTGAATACATTACCATCAATAATAATCCATAATACATAAGTGAGGGATTTCATGAAGTACATGGTCATCATATTATCTAACATGAATGGGAATGCTTGAAATCAAGTCATAAATCGTATGTTCTAATATCATAGGCATTCCGACAACATATATTTTCATAACAATAGCATGGAAACCGTTTAAACATGAGGGAATAGCAATCATGTAACATTTAGTTCATATTGTAATAATGGGGGATAACTCATGTGGTACTTCATAATCATGATCTTGTTCATAA
>NW_025854440.1:0-2185 GCF_002878395.1 Capsicum annuum
TTGTACCTTTTATTCTCATTTCTCTGTGTAATTGTACATACTCCGATTCATTAATATAAATAGCCCATCCGCCGTGGAGGTTACCCACGGGTGTTAGCACGAAATTAATTTTCTCTGTCTCCTAAAGAACTCTCTCTCTAGTCTTCTTCATCTTCTCCACAGATTTAGTGTGTGTGAACTGCTAATCAATCCTAACAAGATGTACTTGCACGAAATCATTTTCTGGATTAAAGAAGTAAAACAATGGTGAAGTTTTAAAATCTCCAAATGACAAGGTCGGCAATGGAACATGAATTTTGAGGGTCATGGGAAGGGAGCAGGGAAGAAGAAAACTGAGATTTTAGCGTATTGGGACGAGGAATGGGAAAGGCAGTTTCTCAGTCAAGTATACAACTAAATATTCTTCTACCATGCGCATCTTTTTTCAAGTAAAGTTTTATAAACTCGTTGAAAATACAAATTACTCTTACATTCCGTTAATATGAAAGTTGTCGATGTTATTATAGGCTTATATTATTCAGTAGAATAAAACGATTATTTACTAGTTGATGTTAAGTAATCTGATACAAAGGATATGACAAGGGAGAACTGAAAGGACTTGTGAAATAGTGAAAAGAACTTCCTTTTCACTTTGCACTTCTACTTAACCCGAGGAAGAAAAGATATGAAATACCTGTGAAATTCTACAAGTGAAAACATAATAACAATATTAAGCTTTTTTTCTTTTTGCGACTTATATCCAATATTAAGTTTACAATTTTGATCCCCTTGCACTGCAATTCTACAAGCGAAAACATAATAACAATATTAATTACTATGAAATTTACGTTCCAAAAATTGAAATTTTAGGTTCCAATTTACGTTCCATTTTACGTTCGTATTCTCGTCCAATAGTTACCTAAAATCTTTACAACATTCAGACCCCAGCAGTTTTAGGTAGATAAAGTTTTAAATTGAAGCATAATTCTATGTTGTTTTTTCAGTATTGAAGCATAAGTTGATGCATTTAAGTGATACTTCTCTATACATATATGTACGACGTATCCTTTCCAGACTTAACCATAGCTACTGATTCCCCCATTTGGACAAATGATGACGGTAACTTGATTTTGCTAACATTCTATTTACTTAGAGGAGTGGTGTTGCTCTTCATTTCTAAGCTTTCAAGTTTGACACAATTGATTTTTAGTAACTATGTTAAATTATGTCATTTCATCGTTATTCTTTTCCTTCCTCGAAAGAAGAGAGGAACAATTAACATTTCTGATTCTATAAGTTGAAGACAAGATATCAAACTTGGAAAAAGGAAACATTTTATATCAAATCAAACTTTGAGCGGAACTGGAAATTTCGAGCAAACCAGTATCCAAATTAATAATTCACACGACAGCTATATTCAGTTTAATGAAAGAAAATTAAGAACTTTAAACTAATACTCCAAGAAATAATTTAAAATGCTGCAATGAAGACATCGACCTAGAAAATCATGAATGCATCAACAACTCAAGTTTCATCTTGATCTTCGCCAACTGGATAATAGTCTCCGAAATTATCCCCATAAACCTATAGACAAGTTGAAAATTTTGTGGCAAATAGGGTGGATTATTTCGGGGTAATATCCTACACGTACGGCCATTTTCATAACCTTTAAGAAATGGTGCTCTAACATAACAATCTTATTCGCCAATGCCTGACCACAAAATTTCACGTTGGGAACTGAAGCCTCGATGAAGTTCTTTGAATAAGGAGGATGTGGAATTACCCCGTGATTGAAATAGTAGTGATAGATAGCCTTCAAGATTGCTAAGTCATGATCATAATCATAATCGCCCTCTTTTTCCAGTTTACTTTCAGATGTTCCTGCTCTTTCAAGCATGGAAAATGTTGGCACATTAATTGGCTTCAATTCATATGATTCAGACATCGGATGCTTTTCTTTTTCTTCAATTTTTGCAAACACACGCTTCGATTGATACACTTCAGATGCTGGGAGCTTTCTTTTTCCTGTTGTTTTTGCAAGTTCAGGGATGATCGATTATTGATTTTCTCCTGAAGTTAGCATTTTGGGCATGGTGATTCTTTGTGAAAATGTTGGAGCTGATAAAGAAAGAAAGAAGATTTTTTGATGAGAATGAGGAGATGGTTCTTTCTCTTGCTACATTTATAGCTATTTCATTTCACTAAA
>NW_025854441.1:0-1217 GCF_002878395.1 Capsicum annuum
CGATATTGACACCCATCCAATTAGGGTTACAGATTGGACCCCAACTCTATACAGAAAAGGGGCATGTCGATTAGATAACTACTTCCCACAGTCTCAGTCCTAGTTTTAGTAAAAGAACTCAAATAGTTTTCAAATTTAGGACTGTCAGATAAAGTCACTCAGTTCAGTACAGAACTCAGCTAGTTTCATCAGAACTAGGACTGTCAAACACAGTCACTCAGTTAACAGTATATCAATTATACAAAAATCATGTTATCAGTATTTAGACTCAGTAGTCAGGATTATCATGATCTCATTTGCAGTTATGTATTCATGCATGTATTCTCACATTAATGTTATTTAGTTATTTAGTATCGTTCATACATATGAACCCTATGCATTCATCCTACCTTACTTTGTATACCAGTACATTCAGATGTACTGACGCATACTTTTCTTCGGTGCTATGATGTTTTATACCATCGGTTCGGACATTCAAGTTCCTGATTGCACTTAGCTTCAGATTCAGCTAGTAGCAGTAGATTTGTAGTGAGTCCTCATCATTCGAGGATAGAATGATTATTTCATTACTTCATTAATTTAGCTTTAGTAGACGGAGTTAGTTGGAGACATGTTCTATCAACTCCATAGTATTTAGACAGTTTAGAGGCTTTCATACTAGCATGTTCAAACATTTTATTTCAGTTTTGGTATTGATATACCGTGTTTCCAGCTATTATGTTTTAACAGATATTTGAACCTTATGGTTTTTCAGCCCTCTTAGTCTGCATTTATATAGTATATTATGCAGTGCTCAGTTACAGATATTAGTCATGGGTTAGCTAGTGGTCCTTCGAGATCACTAGCACCGTGTAGCATTCCGGTTATCAGATTTGGGGTGCTACAATTATTCAAGAATTACATGGGTATTTTTACTAGAATTTAAGACTGGTATGTGTGTAATAATTATGTAGTTCATCACTTATGTTGATACTCAATTCAGTAAAAGAATCAAAATAGTTAGAACTGACATCGGGGGTAAGTTTTTCAATTTAGTTTGTACCAATTTATTTAACTAATTAAGGATTATACATCAAATAATAAGTGTCTATACTCAAAAAAATAGTGTTGTAGAAAGGAAGCATAGACACATATTAGAAATCACAAGAGCTATCTAGTTTCAAGCTTGCATACCTATAAGGTTTTGGGCTATTGTGTTCAAGATGCTACTTATATCA
>NW_025854442.1:0-3245 GCF_002878395.1 Capsicum annuum
CTCCATTTACTTCTATATAATTGTCACTTTTATTTAGTTCCACATTCTTGAATCTTGAGAAATTGAAATAATAAGGCATGCAAGTATAATTTCATGTCTATTTATATTCTTACTCATCCTTCAATTAGTCGTGGACAAATGTTGTAGCCAAGCATTAAGGTCATCACTACATCAATTTCCTTACAAGGAGATAAAAAGTTTAGATCGGAATAAGGATGGAGCAGCACCAACATCAATACCTCCACAACATAATTTAGGTTTTCGTTGGAGTAGCGTCGTGCCACCAGGCCCACCACCACCTCCGTCGTCATCAATGCTAACACCATTGCCATCACCACCATCACTGTCGCAGTTCCTGACTCCACCTCCACCATCATTGATACTATCACCATTACCATCGCCATCGCTACCACAATTGTTGACTCCAGCTCGACCATTATTGATACCATCACCATTGCCACCACCACCACTACCAGCAAGTTATTCATGAGCACCAATCCCACTATGCCATTAGAGAAGATATGTGCTGATTTTATTAAGAGTTTAAGATCTATGCTACAAAATATTTTACACCATAGGTAAACTTGAATTGTTATTACTTGTTACACAATTTTGTATATAAAATTTGAAAAAGAAAAAATTGAGTAACCTACAATAACAGATCAAGTTTACTTGATAGTGTACAATATTTTGTACATTGACGTTGCACAAAAATTAAATTCTACTTAAATTCTTTTATTGACAGAATCACATAAATTTTGTATCGTTTTCTAATCTTGTAAAAGAGGTAGAGACGAATTCAGAATTTATAATTTATGATTTCGGGTTTTAAATTTTACCGCAGTCTATTGATTTATTGGATTCAATAATCTATTAGTTAAGCATTAGTAGTATTATTTGCTTAGTGAAATTTTTACAAGCAGTAAGACATCAATCATTTGACTTATACAGTCGAAGATAGAGGTATCTATATATATATATATATATATAGTTGAATTGTCCTTCATTAAACATCTCCGCAATAGATAAAATTATCTTTTCACATTTAAAAAAAAAAATTATGATATTAAAGGAGAAGGTTTTCTTATTATGATTAAATTCTTAATTTTATGATAATTTCTTTTCTCACGGCTAAAGAAAATTAGCAAAAGTCTTTCTTTTGAGCTTTTATTTGGATCATATACAATACTTCCAAAAATATTGTATAATACTCTAAGAATAGTTAAAAAAAAAAATATTTATTTCCTTGGCACAAATACAAAATTATTTTAAAAATAAAATTTGTTGGCACATATAAGGGGATGTTAATGTATTTCACATTTTCACTATCTTATTTGTATGTTAGATAATACAAATGCTATATAATTAATTAAATAACTTCTCCATATTTACACGTTCAAAAGATGTTATATTCATTTTTATTACTTAAACAAATATCATAATTAGTATAGCATTTAAACTCATTAAAGTGAGGTACACGCACGAAGCGCGTACATCTAAACTTATATATACATACATATATATATATATATGTACTACCTATGTACCGATTTTATTTTTATTAATTTTTTGGTCGACTTTACTGCATTTTGTTTTTTTTTGACTACTTTGATATGATTTTTGAATATTTTTTGTGAGAAAAATTATTATGTAATTTAATTATGTTTTCTTTTGTTTCTAAGAATAAATGTGTTTGAGCAAGAAATCAAAATAAGTGGTATATTAAAACATTTTATTTTTTACTGTCAACAACACAACAGAATCATGATCTTTATATCCTGAAATAAGAACCACAAAAAGATAAAGAAAAATCTATTGAGGACCTATCTCTTGAAAGAATTGTGAAAGACTTCACGCACAATAAGCAAACATTGAAGTTGAAGTAGTTGCATGCTTTTAATATGGTTGTAATAGTTTTGACACCTAACATATATGTGATTGAAACAATTCTTAATAAACAAGCACACATATTGTTTTTTTTTCCCACCTGATGTCCGGTATCTCCATTGGAGTTCCAACTAATTCGAATAGCACACTGCAGGGGTCATTCTGGAGGTGGCGCTCCCAACAGAATTTTCTTATACCCAAGGCTCAAACCTGAAACCTCTGATTAAGGGTAAGGTAATCCCACCACTACACCACAACTCATATTATCAACGAGTTCAAAATTTTGAGTTTATGCATTCTGAGTTTTAAATAAAATAAATTCATTCGGTTCTTGAATAAATTATATGATAAATGAACTAGCTGTTTCACACAAATACAACATTTTAACTAAAGCTAAGCTATTACGTTCTACCTATTTCGTATGAAGCTTCCTCTCTAGTTCTGCCTGGCTCTAATTGGACCATGAGCACTTCAACACGACACATGTTCTCACGTACGTGTGAGTCTGAGTGTTTTTCTTGAGACTAGTAGGTGAAAGTTTCTCCTAATGATGATGGTGATTGATTAGATTTGCCTCTAAACTTCTGTCTACTCTAATATCATTTAAGATTTTGTCACTATTTTACCAAAAAATAAAAGAACAATAAAATATTAAATTTTTATCCTTCATTTAAAATTTTCGTAATAGATAAAATTATCTTTTCACATTTTAAAAAAATATATTTTATGATATTAAATATTTAAATGGAGAAGGTTTTCTTATAATGATTAAATTCCTAATATTTTGGTAAATTCTTTTCTCACGTCTAAAGAAAATTAGCAAAAGTCTTTCTTCTGAGCTTTTATTTGCATCAAATACAATACTTCCAAAAATATTGTATAATACTCTAAGAATAGTTAAAAAAAAATTCTTTATTTCCTTGGCACAAATACAAAATTATTTTAAAATAAAATTTGCTGGCACATATAAGGGGGTGTTAATGTATTTCACATTTCCACTATCTTATTTGTATCTTAGATATTACAAATACTATATAATTAATTAAATAACTTTTCCATATTTACACGTTCAAAAGATGTTATATTCATTTTTATTATTTAAACAAATATCATATTTAGTATAACATTTAAACTCATTAAAGTGAGGTACACGCGCGAGACACGTACATCTAAACTAGTATATAAATATATGCGTTTTTTTTTTAGTGCTTAGATGTGATTTTTTAATATTTATTGTGAGAAAAATTATTATGTTTTCGTTTGTTTCTAAGAATAAATGTGTTTGAGCAAGAAATCAAAATAAGTGGTATATTAAAACATTTTGTTTTTCACTGTCAACAACACAACAGAATAATGAT
>NW_025854443.1:0-1666 GCF_002878395.1 Capsicum annuum
CATACTTGGGTTCACTAGGTGTTGAATCCTACTCCCAACTGAATAGACACTGAAATACTTAACTAAACTAAACTGATACAAAAAGTATTATTTAGGGGAGCTAAACTGAGTTTACTGAGTTTCATTGACTGACCAAATGCTACTGAGATCTGAGGACTGGCGTAGAGTACTGAAGTTACTAAGATTTTTGGAAATACTGAGGTTACCGAGATTACTTAGATTACTGAAGTTAATGAGACCACTGAGGTCACTGAGATTGCTGAGTAAGACCATACTGCTACTGAAGTTACTGAATTTTCCTGAGTCATGAGACTGACTGAATTCTAATGATCATGGTTTGACTGAGAGTATCATGCAAACATGACACTGTCTCTAGGCACACAGCTAAATTGTCGAGTCAAAGTACCCCAAGGACTCGATACCATGAAACTGCCAGGATATGACACTTCTTGAACACATGACCAATACCAACAATTCATAATACACTTAATTGGGGATTTTGATTAAGCACATAGTTATCATAGTCTTGTACATGAATGGAATTGCTAATAAACATGTCATACTTTCATCAACCTAATCTCATGGACATTCCCTAAACCATTCATAATTCATACAATATCATCGAAGTCATTCTTGGTTATAGGGTAAAGCATGCATTTATCTTTTAGGCCACAATTAAGCTATAGTGCAAAATTTCTATTCTCTTAAGCATTTTATCAAATTTCTAGGATGCATGACTTAGGGCATAGGCATGACTATCATATTTACATAACAAAACTCTATATTTAAACTTAATTTCACATGTTTCAGACCACATACTAGCATAGATTTATGAACAACACATAAAGATCCCAACTTGGAAATCATACAATCATAATCACATGAACATAATAAACCCACAATAAAATATTCACAATACAAGATGTAAAACTTGATTCTTAGGCTTCATGGATGAAAGGAATCCATGAATGAACACTGTTCATACCTTAGTTCTTGATTCTACGAATATTGACGAAGAGATTCTTGAATTTAAGTCTTGGATTTGAATCCCCATTTGAAAACCCTAGATTATTCTTGAGAGAAGCCCTATATTTTGGATAAAATACTGCTGAATCACGTGTTATTGGGTTTATATAGGGTTGAGAAATTGACCCTTTTAACCCTTTGATGCACATTTTATTTTTGAGAAAATTTCTCAATTTGGCAGGCTGGCGCGATGCAGCGCTATCGTGCTGTGTCACTTGAAATTGTCAATTGGGAACTGGGCTGACGGCGCGACATGGAGCTATTGTGTTTCCACTTTGTTTATGATCTAGAAATTTATTGCGATACAGTGGTATCGTGCTGAGACACTGGAAAAGGGACAATTCTAAATTTGAGCCCTGTTGTAATGTGCCATAATCGTAGAGACTCACTGGATTTTGACGATTGCCATTTTGACCTGCTCCACGACACGTTGATGGCTCAGGTGGGACATTATCTTACTAAAATGGCTTTAACTCTTCACTCGGATGTCGGATTTTTGTGAATTTGGTATCGATGAAAAGCTCATTGAATTTCCCACATGAAAAAAGTGAAAATCTTTAAAATACCATATGTATAAAAGTGGATTCATCTTTGAAAAAATTCTTTGATATTTTAGGGATGAATTTAAGCTAGGTAGAAG
>NW_025854444.1:0-6925 GCF_002878395.1 Capsicum annuum
TCGGGAGTTACAAAAAATTCAAGTTATGTTCATGCAAATGGCCGTGTATGAGTTGGTACTTGAGCCTTCCAATGGATTAAATGTTTTTAAGTGTGAAGAAGAGCCTTGAAGTGTAATAAATTACATCCAAGGCCACCCCTTGGCAAGGGTAGGATGGTCATTTGTTATCTCCCTTTGTGGACTAATATAAATAGACAGTGTTAGGGTTATTTTTGAGTTATTTCATTCATATTTTTGAAGACAACAAACACTTTGTAATATTTTGAAACTTCTCTCTTCCATTGAAGAAGCCCCAATTTCGAAAACTCACTAGTAGAGTGATACTAGTGTTGTCTCTTGGCTAGAAACTAGGGTCTTGGGTTCTTTGAGTTCCTCTTGGTCCAAGTAAGAGCTTGGTATTAATATTCATTAATCTTGGGGTCCTTTCTCTTGTTAGGGTTCTTAGATCATTGAATATTGTGTGTCAAGTTACTATCCCTCTTGTAATCTTGTTAATCTTGTGTTGTTGGAATATTGAAGTCTAGTGAAGCCGTATGAGGCTCTTTTGATTCACTAGCATTATTATTTACTTTCTTGTTCTTGTCGTTAATATCATCTTCTTATTCTAAAAACGTGACTCTTGAAGACTAGTGAAGCCGTGTGTGGCCTATTTTGATTCACTAACACTTGTTGTTCATCTTGTTGTTCTTGTTCTTATTTGTTTCTTGTGTTGTGAACTTGATCTCATATCATTTGGTATCAAGGCTTGTGGTTGATTTTGTTCCAACAAAATCAATCTTGGGTTTGGTAGTTGAAAAATACCAAAAAAAAAAAGGTTGCTGAAATTTGAAAATTCCAAAAAAAAAGAGAAATCTGTCCATCTTGTTCTTGGCCGAGAAAATTGTGTTGTGTTGTTGTCTTGGCCAAGATTGGTGTTTATGTGTTTATATATAGATGTTCCTTTGTTTGTCTATTTTGTTTATTGTGTTTATTTCTTTCTCATCAACACAAAAGATGTTTAAAGATAAGCTGAGCTTAATATATTGACATTGCTATTGTGGACTTGAAGTGGTAGTATGATTAACTTGAAGTAGGCTGAGTTTTTGTGTTGTTTCTTGACTTTAAAGTGGGGTATTGTTGGTGAATTGTGGTTGTGTTCTTAAAGTATTGTTGTGGTGTTCATCTTGATCTTCTCATCATCTCATATCTTTACCACTATAAAGACTAAAATAGATCCAAAAGGGCTGTAAGACAAGGTTGTAAAGTTGTTTGTGAAAAGACTTGCCAACATCACTTTCTTGACTTAACAACCACTTTTTTTCCTTAAAACAAGGAGTCTTGTCTTGTGGAACTAGTAAAGTCAAGCCTCATCTTTTTGAGTTGGAAAAAGTTGAAAACTTATAAGACTTTACTTTCCCTCCAAAAGCAAAGCCATCAATTACAAAATTGTAAAGATTAAGGCTTCAAGTTGTTGAACAAAATGTATGGACCCGTGACCAATTTCATGCTTCCACATCACCTTAATCATTGTTAATGTCATTAATTAAGCTCAATTTGGATATTCTAGTTTTTAATTATTGATTCTTAGTTTCTTTTAATTGACTTGAGAACTAATTAGCAAGCTAGTACATTCCTACTATATTGTCAATTAGTCTTTTGAAGCCTTGTATTCGTGTCATCGTTTGTTTGTGTGCTTTTGTCATTTGAATACATTGTAACTCCTTGAATCTAGTCTAACAAGAATTCTTTGAGTTTCAAACAATAATCTACTCCGGACAAGAGCATACTCAAACCTTAAGGATTCATGGGTTACTAGCCAATCTACAACACTTGTAGAGCTCGAGTGTAAGTGATCCGAGAGTGTGTGAGTGAGGAGAGGTTTTAAAATAACTTTTTTGTTACTTGTGTAGCTGATACCTTGACAATCGAGGGAACCACGTCTCAAACCGTGTATTCTAATGAAATGGAGAATATGAGGGTCACTCTTGAGGCTATGACCCGAGCTCTTGAAAGGTTGAGTACGGAAGTGGGAGCCATAAGGGGAGAAGTGACGACTATTAGTGGGAGGTTAGAACAAGTGGAGAGTTATAGGAACTCTTGTCCTTCGACTCCTCGACATGTTTCATCAAGTGGACATGATAGAAATTTCTCCGCCACCGTTACTCCCGAAACATGGCCACAATTGCCAAATCCTTCATTAGCTCCACTAAATGCCGCAAGCCAAACCACTTATAACCCCCTAAACCGAGACTCCAATAGACCAACCCATTACCAAACTCTTCAAGTTCTGCAAGAGGCACTCGGACGTCAAATTCCTCTAAAAAATCTAAACCCTTCCTTCCAAGCTCCACTAAACCAAAGACCACCACCTCCACAAAATCCAATCCCTCCAAATCAAGTTCCAAATGTCCAAAACCGTCCCGTCCAATTTGAGG
This sequence comes from Capsicum annuum, assembly GCF_002878395.1. Lineage (NCBI taxonomy): Eukaryota > Viridiplantae > Streptophyta > Magnoliopsida > Solanales > Solanaceae > Capsicum > Capsicum annuum. Next base: position 2,415 of record NW_025854444.1, read on the forward strand.
AATATGGTAGAGAGTATTATGAGGTCTATGGAGCCTTTGATGATGCTTATATGAGGGAAGAAGAGATAAGAGGGGGACGTGTGGATCCAAGAAGATACCGAGGGTATGGAGAAAGAGGAAATCGATACCAAGAGAGAGACGTAGACATCAATACCATCAAATTGAGCCTACCTATCTTTAAGGATGAAAGTGACCCCGAGGTGTATCTTGCTTGGGAGTCGTGTGTGATAAAGTGTTTCAAGTGAATGATATATCGGAGGAGAAGAAGAGTTGTTATGCCATAGCTCACTTTGAAGGCTATGCTAACACATGATGGGAATATGTCAAACGGTTTGGTAATGAGTTGATTGATGGAAAACCACCACCATGGTTTCGGTTGAGGTATCTAATGAGGCAACGGTATCTTCTCAAAAGTTATTGTCATGATTTTCTTGCTAGGTTGTACAATTTACGATAAGGGAATCGAAGTATGATGACATATTATGATGAGATTTAACAACTCATGTTGAAGCTTGATCATCGTAGAGAACAAATTGGCCATGATATCATTCGGTTCAAGTGTGGATTGAACAAAGAGATCTCCACTCATTTGACGCTTCACAAGTTTGATACCATTTAAGGAATTTTCCAAGCGTCTCTTGATATTGAAATAGAGCTTAAAGAGAGGTCGTCGTTCAAGGAAAAGGGACCATCAACCTCAGGTTGGCCAAGGAGCAAATATATGGTTCAACCATCTTCGGGTTGGCCCAAAAACATGGACCAACCCGCCACTATAAGGCTGTTCGAGCCTAAAATAGTCCACAAATTTCCTCCCTGACAAGAAGCTCATAAGTATCCTAATCCTAAAGGGTTCCAATGTTTCAAGTGCCAAGGTTGGGAACATAAAGCCAATGAATGTCCAAACCAATAAAATTTGATCCTAACGGAAGGGATATTGTATTACCTTGGTGAGGAAGTAGGTCTTAAAAAAGAAGAGAATGAGGTCGAGCCTCAAGATGGAGAGGAACCCAAAAATGAGCCACATAATGATAATGATGATGATTGTGAGGAAACTTATCCATAAGAAAGGGAGTGCGTAGTTCCAAACTTTATAGTAAGGCGTGCCATGATTAGTAAGGTGATAGATAATCCTAATCAACGGGAGAATCTATTCCATACTAAATGCCTTGTGAAGGGAAGTGTGTGCACTTTGGTGATAGATAGTGGTAGTTGTGCAAATGTTGTTAGTGTTTCTATGGTGAACTTCTTGAAATTGCCAACTGCACTTCATACTAGCCCTTACAAGTTGCAATGGTTGAATGAATGTGGCGAGAATTAAAAGTCATGAGGCAATGTGTGATACGGTTTAAGGTATGAAACTACCACGACGAAGTGCTTTGTAATGTAATACCAATGCAAGCATATCACTTGTTGTTAGGTAGACCTTGGCAATATGATAGGTCTACCAAACATGATGGGAGGTCTAATTGATATACACTTGAGAAGGATGTCTGAAAGGTCACACTTTATTCACTTTTGCCTTCACAAGTGAACGAGTTGCATCAAAGGATGAGAGAATTGAAAGAAAAAGGGAAGAAATCTCAAAATGAAGAAAAAGAGGGGGAACCCGTACGTGGGGTAGTGGGGATATCCGAGGCTGCCTTAACATCAAAGGGAAAAGAAAACATGGTGATGTTGGTTAGAAATAAGGAGATCTCCATGGATCATGATGAGGAGACACCTATGCTTCTTTTGGCACATTGTTTTAACACTAACCCCACTAATTCTTCTATTTCTCCTTTGATTTCTTGTGTGTTGCAGGATTATGAAGATGTTTTTCCTAAAGAACTTCCACAAAGGATGCCCCCACTTTGAGGAATTGACCACCAAATAAATTTTATGCCGGGATAATAATTGCCCAACAAATCAGCTTATAGGAGCAACCCGATGGATACCAAGGAATTGCAATGTCAAGTTGAGGAACTCCTCAACAAAGGGTATATCAAGGAGAGTGTGAGCCCTTGCACGGTCCTGGTGCTACTAGTTCCCAAGAAAGATGGGACTTAGTGTATGTGCGTTGATTGTCGAGCCATCAACAGGATGATGATAAAATATCGTCACCCTATTCCTAGGCTATATGATATGCTTGATGAATTGAGTGGTTAATGTTTGTTTTCTAAAATTGATTTGAGGAGTGGCTATCACCAAATCCATATGCAATCGGGTGATGAATAGAAAACCATTTTCAAGACCAAATTCGATCTCTATGAATTGATGGTTATGCCATTTAGCCTAACAAATGCTCCGAGTACTTTTATGAGGCTAATGAATCATGTGATGAAGCCTTTTATTGAAAAGTTTATTGTTGTTTACTTTGATTATGTGTTGGTGTATAGTAGGTCCTTAGATGAGCAAGTAAAATATTTACAATGTGTGTTTGATGTCCTTCAAAAGGAGAAGTGATATGCTAATTTAGAAAAGAGTTCTTTTGGTGTCCAAGAAGTTGTATTTCTTGGTTTTGTGGTGAACTCAAGAGGGGTTGAAGTTGATGAATCTAAGATTGATGCTATCAAAAATTGGCCAACCCCCAAAACCATAGGTAAAGTGAAAAGCTTCCACGGGTTGGCTAGTTTTTATAGACATTTTGTCAAAGGATTTATCACCATTGCCACCCCCTTGATTAAAGTGATTAAAAAGGATCAGCCTTTCAAGTAGGGAGATGAACAAGCTAAGGCCTTCAAGGACTTGAAAGTTATGCTCATCTCGTCCCCTTTGTTACAATTGCCAAATTTTGATAAGACTTTTGAGGTTGAATGTGATGCTAGCAAATTTGGTATAGGCGCGGTTTTAATGCAAGAAATGAAGCCTATTGCCTACTTTAGCGTAAATCTCAAAAGAGCAACTCTAAACTACTCTATGTACGATTTAGAGTTGTATGCCTTGATTAGAGCTTTGGTCACTTCGCAACATTATTTATGGCCTAAAGAATTCATGATCCGAATGGACCATGAGTCCTGAAGCATCTTCAGGCATAAGATAAGCTTAACAAACGGTATGCCAAGTGGATTGAGTTTCTTGAAACTTTCCCTTATGTTATTCATTACAAAAGGGGTAAGGACAATGTGGTTGCCGATGCTTTGTCTTAAAAACACATTTTTGTGTCTTCTTTGTCTTCAAAATTGATGGGTTTTGAGATCTTAAAGGAATTATATCCCGTGGACTCTCACTTTACTCCTATCTATAGGGAATGCGAAGAATGGGGTAGGGACAAGTGGGATTCATCTTGGGGTTCAAATCTTATGCCAAGTTAGACGGTTACTTATTTAAAGGTAGGTAATTGTGTTTACCCTCTAGCTCTTGGAGAGAGTTGTTTGTGAGAGGAGCATACAATGGCGGTCTAATGAGTTACTTTGGGGTCGAAAATACCCTTGGAATATGGGAGGAGCAATTTATTGGCCAAAAATGCACAAGGATGTATCTAGGATTTGCGGCCAATGTGTAGATTACAAAGGAGCCAAATCTCAGCTCCAACCTCATGGGTTGTACACCCCGCTAGACATCCTTTTACACCCTTGGTTTGATATATCTATGAATTTTGTGTTAGGGTTGCCAAGGACTAGAAGTGGTCGGGATAGTATCTTTGTTGCGGTTGATTGGTTTTCTAAGATGGCACACTTTTTTCCATTCTCTAAATGTGATGATGCACCTAGTGTGGCCTCTTTGTTTGTTGATAATGTTGTCAAGTTGCATGGTGTTCCGAGGACCATTGTGAGTGATAGGGACTCTAAGTTCCTAAGTCACTTTTGGAAGTCCATGTGGGGTAGACTTGGTACCAAGTTGTTGTTCTCCACTTCTTGCCACCCATAAACCAATGGCCAAAAACTAGTAAATAGGACTTTGGGTGCTATGCTATATTCCATGATTATTGGAAAATTGACTTCTTGGGAGGAACACTTACCATTAATTGAGTTTGCCTATAATCGTGTCATACACTCAAGTACGGGAATAACTCCTTTTGAGTGTGTATACGGCCTCAACCCCCTTACCCCATTGGATTTAAATACTTTGCCAAGTGATCTTATGATTAGACCAGATGGAAGAAAGCAGGCAGATTTTATGAAAAAGTTGCATGAGAAGGTGCGGCTTCGACTTGAGAAGAAAAATCAAGAGATTACATAATGAGCAAAATAGGAAGAAAGAAACTCATTCTTAAACTGGGAGATTGGGTATGGGTGGACCTTAGGAAGGATCGGTTTCCATCTCAAAAGAAGACCAAATTGATGCCAAGGGGTCATGGTCCATTCCAAGTACTTGAAAGAATCAATGATAATGCCTACAAGATTGACCTTCCCTCGGAATACCAACTGCACAACACTTTCAACGTGTGTGATCTTTCTTTAGTTGATGCAGTTGAGGATAACAAAATTTTGAATTTGAGGTCAAATTCCTCTCAAGATAGAGAGGATGATACAGGTGTACCAATCCGTCCAACAAGTTCTACAAGTTGTCCAACAAGTTCACGATCATTCACA
>NW_025854445.1:0-6782 GCF_002878395.1 Capsicum annuum
TTATGCTCATTCAAAAATGACCCATGTGAAATCACACACGAAAACTTGGTAGATTCAAAAGTTCTTAGCTTAGCTTACTCTAAGTGACTCTTATGAACATGCTTAGCACATCATAAGCTCTATTATCACTAAGATACTCATCCTAATTCATGTACTCCAATATGAATCACAGGATAGGAGGTTTCATGTGTAGGAACAACGGTTCATTTTCTAGCTTAGAAATATATGGGGTATTATAATATCGACCCTTTGGAAACATTCATCCTCAAATGAGACTGACTGAAATGGGGATAGACAATAAACTAGAGTACGTGAAAGACATACACTACTAGAACATGATCTCATGATGGACATGACTGATAAGCTAAATATATCATGTTGGACATACATATCTGATGTATGAGTAACTGATTCATGAATGCATAACTGAGATTTCCGATAATTGAGTTCTCCCAATGAGAATGCATATTTGATGCATGATTATACACTATACTAATACAAGAATGCATGACTGAATATGCAATGGTACTTGATACCAGATTTGTGATAAAACGTGAGCATGAACTGAATACCAAGTTGTATAGAATACTAAATGGGAAACTGAATAAGCTTAAGGAGAAATGTTACCTTGAGCTTGATCTGGATTGACGGAGAAGAGGTGAGGATACTTGGTACGCATGTCTGTTTCTGCTTCCCAAGTAGCTCCCTCAACGGACTGATTTGCCAAAGAACTTTGACTAGAGGGACTTCTTTGTTCCTCAGTCTATGAGTCTGATAGTCTAGAATTTCGATCAGAATTTTCTCATAGAAGAGACTGTTCTGACTGTCAATGCTCTGAATAGGGACTACGACTGATGGATCACCTATACACTTCTTAAGCAAAGAGACATGAAAGATTGGATGAACTGAGGCTAGATCTGAAGGCAATTCGAGCTCATAAGCTACCTTACCTAAGCGACTGAGAATTTTGAAGGGACCGATATATCGGGGACTAAGCTTTCCCTTCTAGCCGAACTGCTTCACTCCCTTCATGGGAGAGATCTTTAGATAGACATAGTCATCGACCTCAAACTCGAGATCCTTTCTACGAATGTCAGCATATGACTTTTATCGGCTCTGAGCAGCCCAAAGTTTTTCTCTGATTAACTGGACTTTCTCTAAGGCATCGAATACTAAGTCAGGCCCTATGACTGAGGCCTCACTAACCTCGAACCACCCAATTAGAGATCTGCACCTCCTACCATAGAGAGCTTTGAACGGAGCTATTTTAATACTGGAATGATAGTTATTATTGTATGCAAACTCAATCATAGGCAAGTGGTCATCCCAACTTCCCTTGAAATCAATTTCTCACGCCCTTAGCATATCTTCAAGAGTCTGAATGGTCCTTTCTGCTTGACCATCTGTCTGAGGATGAAAAGTTGTACTGAGATGAACTTGGGTACCAAGACCCTTTTGGAATACTATCCAGAAGTGAGAGGTGAACTGGGTACCTCTGTCTGAGATGATAGATAATGGAACACCGTGTAATCTGACCAACTCCCTGATATAGAGTTTGGCATAATCCTCGGCTGAATAAGAGGTAGGGACTAGAAGGAATGGCCTGACTTGGTCATTCTATCCACAATGACCCAAACTGAATCATGCTGATGATGAGTTCGAGGCAAACCCATCACGAAGTCAATGTTCACTTCTTCCCACTTCCAAGTAGGAATAGTGAACTCCTACATGGAACCACTAGGTTTCTAATGCTCTATCTTAATCTGATGATATATAGGGCACTTAGCCACAAATTCTGCAACATCTCTCTTTATACCACTCTACTAATAGATCTCCCGTAGGTCGCGGTACATCTTAGTGGCCCCTGGATGAATAGAGTATTGCGCACCATGCACTTCTGCAAGAATTTGCTGCTTTAAATTATCTACACTTGGAACACAGAGACGACCCTGACAACGAATGACACCATCTCCCCCTTGGGAGAAAACCTCTACTTTCTGATTCTGAACTGACTCTTTTAGCTTGACAAGGCTAGGATCCCTGTCTTGATTTTCTTTTACCTCGAAAACTAGAGATGACTCTAAACTATCCTGAACATATACACCACCCTCTGAAGAATCGACTAAGTGAACACCTAGTCTAGAAAGTTGATGGATTTCCTGAGCTATTTTTTTCTTGCTATCCTCAACGTGAGAAACACTACCCATGGATAGTCTATTGAGAGCGTCGGCCATAATGTTGGCCTTGCCCGAATGATAAAGGACACTCATGTCATAATCTTTCAAGAGCTCTAACCACCTTCTCTGATGAAGATTGAGATCTTTCTGAGAAAAGACATATTGGAGACTCTTATGATCTGTGAAGACATCTACATAAACTCCGTATAGATAATGCCTAGAAATCTTTAAGGCAAATACTACGGCTGCTAACTCAAGATCATTAGTAGGATAATTCTTCTCATGGGGCTTTAACTGCCTGGAGGTGTAGGCTATAAACTTACCATGCTAAATGAGGACACAACCCAAACCTACTCTGGATGCATCACAGTATACTATGAACCCATCTGAACCATCTGGAAGAGCTAAGATTGGAGCTGAGGTGAGTCAAGTCTTCAATTCCTAAAACTCTTCTCACAAGGATCTGACCACTGAAACTTGACCTTCGTTTGAGTCAATCTGGACATGGGGGATGCAATAAAAGAAAATCCCTCAACAAACCGCCTGTAATAGCCATCCAAACCCAAAAAACTCTTGATATCTGATAGAGTGATAGGGCGAGGCCAGTTTCTTACCACTTCGGTCTTTTAAGAATCTACTCTAATGCCATCATCAAAAATAATACGGCCAAGGAATGCTACTGACCTTAGCCAAAACTCGCACTTACTGAATTTGGCAAATAGCTGGTGATCTTTGAGAGTCTGAAGAACAATTCTGAGATGGTCTGAATAATCACGCTCTATGCGGGAATAGACCAGGATATCATCTATAAAGACTATGATGAACATGTCCAAGTACTTCTTGAACACACGGTTCATCAAGTCCATGAAAGCGGTTGGGGCATTGGTAAGACCAAAGAACATAACTAGAAATTCAAAATGACTATACTGAGTACGGAAAACTGTCTTCAAGATGTCACATTCTCTAACTCTGAGCTGATGATAGCCTGATCTGAGGTCTATCTTGGAGAAATAACTGGCAACCTGAAGTTGGTCAAACAAGTCATCTATTCTGGGAAGAGGATACTTGTACTTAACCATAACTTTGTTGAGCTGATGGTAATCAATACATATCCTGAGAGAACCGTCTTTCTTGCATACGAATAAGACTGGTGTGCCCCATTGGGAAACGCTGGGTCTAATAAAACCCTTATCTAAGAGATCCTTTAACTGATCCTTCAGTTTTTTGAGTTCTGATGGTGCCATTCTTTATGGCGGAATAGAAATAGCTAAGTATCTGGAATAAGGTCAATACCGAAGTCTATTTCCCTTTCGGAAGGGATGCCTGGAAGATCTTTGGGAAAGACATCTGAATATTCATTAACCATTGGGATTGATTCAAAGCTAGGAGATTCAGAACCAGAGTCTTTAACATGAACGATATGATAAACACATCCCAAATCATTTTCCTTGCCCAAAGGTAGGAAACAAGCTGACCCCTGAAATAGGAAGTACTACCCTTCCACTCTAGGACGGGCTTATTTGAGAACTGAAACTGAACTACCCTGTTTCTGCAGTCGACTGTGGCATAGCAGGAATGAAGCCAATCCATGTCGAGAATGACATCAAAATCAGTCATCTCTAACTCAACTAAATCTGCTGATATGGCTTTCTAAAATATCATAATCGGGCAGTTCCTGTGTACCCGCTGAACTATGATGGTTTTACCCACTGGGGTAGAGACTGAAAAGGGCTCTGCTAAAATTTTGGGACTGATTCTGAAATTGCCTGCTATATAAGGAGTAACAAAAGACAAGGATGCACCTGGATCTAGCAAATCATAAACATAAACATGGAAAATCTGTAACGTACCAGTAATAACATTAGGAGAATTTTCCTGATCTTGTCGGGTATAAAGAGCATAGATTCTATTTAGGCGTTGCCCACTAGCAGCATTGGAAGTGGCACCCTGATGATTTGGGCGGTCGGACTGGGCTGTGGAACAATTTTGCTGATCCTGTAGACCTGACTACGGACACTCTAATCCTGTGGCTTAGTTTGCCACAACCGAAATAAATAACTCTACCAGCTCTACATATACCCTTATGGTTCTTACCACAAGTCTGACACAAGGGATTAATTCAGGCACTACTGACACTGCCCTGAGACTTAGAGCCTGGTGCTCGATCTCTGTTACCGTCTCTGAATTTTGGCACTGGCGGAGGAAGGAGCTGGAACTGTTGGCTTAGGACGGAATAACGAACGATTTTCTCCTTCTAATTTTGGTTGAGCAAAACTGAAACTACCTGATTTTGCTTTCTTGTTCTGCCTCTACCTAGTCCTAATCTTCTCCTCCTTTATTTACTAAGCATAGGTCATGATCCTGGATAAAGTCATATCACTATTAAACATTGCAAATCTACACTCATTTACCATGCTATCATTCACTCCTGACACGAACTTGCTCATCTTAACCCTATTGTTTGCAACCACATTAGGGGCTTATCTAGCTAGTTGAGTAAATCTGAAAGAATTCTCTTTAACCGTCATATTTCCCTGCCTAAGGTTGATGAACTCCAAAACTTTTGCCTCCCTCAGCTCTTGGGGAAAGAATCTATCTAGGAAAGCCGTGACAAATTCCTCCCACTCTATAGGACTTGTACATCTACCCTCTCGGACTTCCACTGTTTGTACCATGTGTGAGCAACATCCTATAATTGGTATGTGGCTAACTTAGCACTCTGACAATAAGTAACTCCCATGATATCTATGACCTTCTGTAATTGGTCAATGAATTCTTGAGGGTCTTCATCAGACTTAGACCTGAAGAAAGATGGAGGGTTCATTCGGGTGAAGACCCGAATCCTAGCTGCGGCTAAGTTAGCTACTGGATTGGCTGAAATAACTGGTGGATGTTTATTTTGGGTAGCCACAGACTGAGCAAGTATGGTAAATGCGACCCTAAACTCTGCATGAGAAACATATTTGCCCAAAGGATCTTCCGGCTGAGGAGCGGGCTGGTTTTTTCTCTTTGGAGGCATATTCTGAAATAAGAGAAGAACGGATTAGACTGAGAGTTTAACTTGAGATTAAGTTCACTAGCACGACATGAATACTGAAAAAGGGTAAACTATTCCTAAAACATCTTATAGCCTCTTGCACATAAATGTGCCACGCAACACACCCATGCACAAGACTCTGCTAGATGCGGCTTTCAGACTTTCTAGGACTCTATTGAACCTTAGGCTCTGATACCAAGTTTGTAATGTCCTAATTTGCTTAACTGGAATGCTACACGGTGCTTATGACCCTGAGGGACCACAAGCTAACCCATGACTGATATTTGTACCTGTACACTGCATAATATACTTGTAGAATATGGAAAACATGAATAATAAGCCATAAGGTTCAATAGAATAGAATATATGATAAATAATAACATCCATATAGGGTAACAAATACCCAAAACAACTAAAAACTAAATCTAAAATCTAAACTAAATCTGAAAGCCTCTAAATACTGTCTGAAATAAGGAGTTGACGAAACATGTCTCTAACTAACTCCGTCTAGCAAAACTGAACTGAAATAATGAATAAAATAAAATAATATTATCCTCGAATGGATGAGGACTCACTGAAACTCTGCGACTAGAATGCTACTGCTGATCTGGAATTCGTATCTCTGAACCTATGGTGTAACATGAAGGAAAGCACTATAGCGCAAATACGTCAGTACGACTGGGAGTACTGAGTATATGAGAGAGGTAGGCTAAATACAAAAGGGTTTACATGTATAAATATTGCTAATTGACTAACTGATATGAACATAAGAGTACAAACATACATACATAGTAACTAAAATCGTGAATACATGATATCTGGATCTGTACGCTAATGCATGGTTTACTGTTATCTAACATGACTGATACTAAAAGTTTGATAACATGGATGACTATGTCTGACAGTCCTGAATCTGATGGAACTACCTGAGTTTCGTACTGTAACTGAATTGACTATAACGGACAGTCCTGGTATACTAAAATATGAAGAACTATCTGAGTTCTTTTACTGAGACTGGGACTGAAACTGTGGGAGGTAGTTGTTTAATCGACATGCCCCAATAACGCATATAGCTAGGTTGGGGTCCAATCTCTGCCCCGACTGGAAGGGTGTCAATACTGCGCCACTGGTAAGGACAGTTGTGAGTGACCCTTAGCTGGAAGGTACTCGAATGAGAATGGTGGGAACCCTAAACTGACAGGTTAAGCCACCTCATCAACCCTAATCTGGCAGGTTAAGATGTCTCAACCTACGCTGGCTACGTAGTTCTGGAACACAAGAATGACTACTAAGAATCACACCCTAAACTGGCAGGTGATTTCCCATCCTTGGGTTCACTCGGTGCTAACTTCTACTCCCATCTAAAGAAACTAAACATGATTTAACTAGCTATACATGGACTGAGTAATTGACTTCCGTTGACTGACGGAATAGTACTACTATCTGAGAGTTTATTGAGATCATGAGATTTCTGAGATTTCCTGAGTCACATGACTGACTGAGTTCTATAGATCAAGGCTCGACTGAGATTATTATGATAACATGACATGGCTCTAGGCACACAGCTA
>NW_025854446.1:0-3055 GCF_002878395.1 Capsicum annuum
AGCTTAAATTCTATTGTTCTTGTGTATTGATTATATCTCGGACTCTAGAGTAAAATGATTTCAATTTAGACTAGCGTGTATATAGTGGTTTACCTACTCAGAGTGAAAGCTTAAGTCTAAAGGGGAGATGATAGGACGAGTAACCAAGTTAAGCTTTTAGATTTTAGGAGATGTACCAGTAAGTTGTAAGGTAGCGGTGAGAAAGAATGATGCTCGACTCATTCTTATTTCGGTATTTTTCAGTTATCCCAATAATTACTCGTGCTTCACATTTTAGTTCTATGATCATAACTCGTGCATATCATAAAGAATCATGATCTCTCTTAGTTCCCAAAAATGTGGAGCTTCATATCTTTCAGCAGTTGGAATTACATTCCGTAAGTTGCGAGATCCAAATTTAGGTCATGCGGCTCATGACTCATGTACTCAATCCTTGTAGTATGTTCAGTTCAAGTACTCAAGTAATGTTTCTAATGATCAACAAAAAAAATTCAGATTTATATCGTGCATGTCCTTGGGCCGTATTTCTTTGATAAGTTCATGATGTTAAATCCTCTATTCCTCAAGCCTCAGTTGAGTGTCAAGTTATTCATAGTATCTATTCATGTGTCAAATCCTCATGCTCTAATCTTTTAGTTATCTTTTCTTAATCAAGATAGTGGTGGTGAATAGTTGTCTAGACTAGAGAGAGAAGATATTTCCTTATCAACAATAGAGGGTGACATGCTTACTTTGGCTAGGCGGTAATGTGAAGTGAGATTGAGGCTAAGTTTTCGATACATGTCACGGTTAGTCGAAGTTTAATATGTTATGATTGGGGAGATTGTTGTATGTTCGTTTTGTGTAATTCCATGAGTCTGAAGGAATATTGAAGTGAAGCGTTTGTGTAGGACTTGATTAGTTATGAATATGTCGGGTGTGGTTGCTTAAGGTGAGTACATGGGAGTTGTTCTTGATAAGAAGTGTGAAGGATATGAAAAAGAGGCTTTATAAGTGTTTGATTAGGAATGCATATATGGTTATGAAGATGGGCTCGAATGTCGTGTTTGTGTACGTGCGGATGAATACATTGCAAGTTAGTAAATGGCTAGTACTAGGTGGATTGGAGTTGTCGATGTGGTAATGAGAATTACTCTTTAAGTGAGAAGTTATAAAAAATATAGATGTGTGGAAGTCCATGATCCAGAATGGTGTCATGTGGTGAATCTTGTGGATTCTAAGTTAGGCATAAAGATGATGAGCGGGTTCGGTTCGAAGAGATATAAGTAGATGGAAGTATCAGTGCTATGTGAGGATTATAAGTCATATCGATCAAGTATAGTATCGAAAGGGTATAGTATAGTCGAGAGAGTGTTTGAGAAGTGTGGTTAAGTTTGAGAGTAAGGAGTTGCATTTCTTGGGGCCTAGTACTTCTATCCCGACTTATGATTTATAGGTTTATGTTCCAAGCATTGGGATTATGGCAATTATATGATCTCTGATTTAGATGTCTTGTTTATATCTTGCCTAAAGTTCCTTGCTCCTTCATACCGTTAGAATTCCTTGGAAGGGTGTTGAAGAAATCCTCCACTTAAGTATGAGTATCTAGTACGATTCAGTTTGCATAGTTAGCAGCCTAGTTTTAAAATTTGGCAGATAGGTTTTTATGGTTTTCCATTTTTCGAACTAGTCTGCTCTTACTACTCGAGGTTTCATAAGTACGGTCAATCCGGTAAGTAGTTGCTCGCACCCAAGATCTGCGAATTCAGTTCAAGTATATGTATCAGGCATCAACTTCAGATTCGTATATCTAATTATGATTCAGATTCAGTCTATAAGCATTCATTGAACGATCCTTATTTTCCAAGTATTCTATCCCAGACAATGTAATACCCATTGTATAATCTTCGCCCTGTTTCTCATGACTTATGCCTGCATAAATTATCACTTCACAGTCTATGAGTAAGATTGTACCCTGATCACATCAAGTGAATCCTAAACTCTTGGTATGAGGTCGCTCTTTATTATAAGCAGATGGCAAATAAGTTCAGACTCAGTCGAGAATTGCAGCTGTCCTCTATTCTATTCTTTTCCAGTCTCGGATCCAGCGGTATAGCTATTCTCATCACAAGTTTATACATTTAACGAAGTACTCCAAAGTTTAGAAAGATATAGATTCAGATTAACAAGTTTTTTCAGCTATGTATCTTCAGTTTTCTCTGTATTCTTGGCCAAACTAGCAACATTCGAGGACGAATATTTCCAAGGGGGAGATATTGTAATACCCCGATCGTTCCATAAGTCTAAATCCATCTTTTGAGTATATAGAAATGACTTTCAAAGTGAATAATCATTGAACCGTGTATAATTTCCCTAATTTTGACTCTTTGTCAATAGAGCATTGAATAAGCTTTCCATCGATACTAAATTTTTCCAAATCTGACACTCGGGTGAAGAGTTAGAGTCATTTTAGTGAGACAGAGTGCCACCTAGCACTTTAGCACATCGCGGAGCCAGCCAAAATGGCAATTGTCATTTTCTAGTGAGCCTCCGCAATATTGACGCATTGCGCCAAGGCTCAATATTAGGATTGTCAAATTCCAGTGCACCAACGCAACTCCACCGCGTCGCGGTGCCCTTCCAGGTCACAACCAAGGTGATAACGCGATTTCACCGCGTCGCACCACGGTGCAGTTTCCTAATTGTCCAAATCCATTGAAGGACTGCGATCTTGGCGCGTTGCGCCAGAGCCAAAAATCGGGCTCCAGTTCTAGAATTTGCCCAAGGGTAGTTTGATCTTTTTCACCCGTTCTTACCCTCTATATTTATATCCAAGTAGAGAAGAGAAATTCATTTTTCTCCAATTTCTTTCCAAGAACATTCAAGAAGCTAGGGTTTTCTCTCAATCCAAAAATCCAATCTTCTCCAAGAAAATTCAAGAACCTTCCATAAATACCTTCTAGTGGTTCAAGATTTAAGATATCTAAGTCAAGGCATCAAGAAATTTAGCTCAAAAGTGCCAGAAAGAAGTTCCAATCAAGTTTCTTCATCTCAAAAATCATAATCAAGGTATGTG
>NW_025854447.1:0-2510 GCF_002878395.1 Capsicum annuum
CTTAGAAATATATAGGGTATTACAATATCTCCTCTTTGGAAATATTCGTCCTCGAATGAGACTGACTAAAATGGGGATAGATGATAAACTGGAGTATGTGAAAGACATACGCTATTGGAACATGATCTCATGATGGACATGACTAATATGCTAAACATATCATGCTGGATATGCATATCTGATGTATGAGTAACTGATTCATGAATGCATAACTAAGATTTTTGATAACTGAGTTCTCCTAATGAGAATGCATATCTGATTCATGATTATACACTAGACTGATACATGAATACATGACTGGATATGCAATGGTAATTGATACCAGATTTGTGATAAAACGTGAGCATAAACTGAATACCAAGTTTATAGAATCCTGAACGGGAAACTGAATAAGATTAAGGAGAATTGTTACCTTAAGCTTGATCTGGATTAGCGGAGAAGAGGTAAGGATACTTAGTATGCATGTATGCTTCTGATTCCCAAGTATCTCCCTCAACGGATTGATTTTGCCAAAGAACTTTGATTAGAGGGACTTCTTTATTCCTTAATCTGCTAGTCTGATAATCTAGAATTTTGACCAGAATTTTCTCATAGAAGAGACTATTCTGACTGTCAATGCTCTGAATAGGGACTACGGCTGATGGATCACCTATACACTTCTTGAGCAAAGAGACATGAAAGACTGGATGAACTGAGGCTAGATCTGAAGGCAATTCGAGCTCATACGCTACCTTGCCTAAACAATTGAGAATCTTAAAGGGATCGATATATTGGGGACTGAGATTTCCCTTCTTGTCGAACTACTTCACTCTCTTCATGGGAGAGATATTTAGATAGACATAGTCATCGACCTCGAACTTGATATCTTTTCTACGAACATCAGCATATGACTTCTGTTGGCTTTGAGCAGCCCGGAGTCTTTCTCTGATTAACTGGACTTTCTCTAAGGCGTCGAATACTAAGTCAGGACCTATGACTAAGGCCTTACTAACTTCGAACCACCAGATTGGAGATCTGCACCTCCTACTATAGAGAGCTTCAAACGGAGCCATTTTAATACTGGAATGATAGATATTGTTGTATGTAAACTCAATCAAAGGCAAGTGGTCATCCTAACTTTCCTTGAAATCAATTATACACGCCCTTAGCATATCCTCAAGAGTCTGAATGGTCCTTTCTGATTGACCATTTATCTGAGGATAAAAAGCTATACTGAGATGAACTTGGGTACCAAGACCCTTTTGGAATGCTTTCTAGAAGTGAGAGATGAACTGAGTACCTCTATCTAAGATGATAGATAATGGAACACCGTGTAATCTGACCAACTCCCTAATATAGAGTTTGGCATAATCCTCGGCTGAATAAGAGGTATGGACTGGAAGGAAATGGGCTGACTTGGTCATTCTATCTACAATGACCCAAACTGAATCATGCTGATGATGAGTTCAAGGCAAACCCGTCACGAAGTCCATGTTCACTTCTTCCCACTTCTAAGTAGGAATGGTGAACTCCTACATAGAACCACTAGGTTTTTTATGCTCTATCTTAACCTGCTAACATGTAGGGCACTTAGCCACAAATTCTACAACATCTCTCTTCATCCCACTCCACCAATAGATCTCTCATAGTTCGCGGTACATCTTAGTATTCCCTGGATGAATAGAGTATCGCGCACCATGTGCTTCTACAAGAATTTGCTGCTTTAAATCATCTATACCTGGAACACAGAGACGACCTTAACAACAAATGAAACCATCTCCCCCTTGGGAGAAAACCTCTACTTTCTAATTCTAAACTGAATCTTTTAGCTTGATAAGGCCAGTATCCCTATCTTGATTTTCGTTTACCTCAGAAACTAGAGATGACTCTAAACTATCCTGAACACATACACCACCATCTGAAGAATCGACTAAGCGAACACCTAGTCTGGTAAGATGATGGATTTCCTGAGCTATTTTATTCTTGCTATCCTCAATGTGAGAAACACTACCCATGGAGAGTCTACTGAGAGCATCGGCCATAACGTTGGCCTTGCCCGAATGATAAAGAACACTTATGTCATAATATTTCAAGAGCTCTAACCACCTTCTCTGACAAAGATTGAGATCTTTCTGAGAAAAGACATATTGGAGACTCTTATGATCTGTGAAGACATCTACATGAACTCTGTATAGATAATGCCTCCAAATCTTCAAGGCAAATACTACGGCTACTAACTCAAGATCATGAGTAGGATAATTCTTCTGATGGGGCTTTAATTGCCTGGAGGCGTAGGCTATGACCTTACTATGCTACATAAGGACACAAACCAAACCTACTCTAGATGCATCACAGTATACTACGAAACCATCTGAACCATCTGGAAGAGCTAAGACTGGAGCTGAGGTGAGTCGAGTCTTCAATTCCTGAAAACTCTTCCCGCAAGGATCTGACCACTGAAACTTGACCTTCTTCTGAGTTAATCTGGACATGGGGGATGCAATAGAAGAAAATCCCTCAACAAACCACCT
>NW_025854448.1:0-3383 GCF_002878395.1 Capsicum annuum
TAGGAGGTAATCATCTAACCGACATGCCCCAGAACTAAACTGGTAGATTATAATCTTTGCCCTGATTGGAAGAGTGTCAATATTGTACCACGAGTATAGATAACATATGAGTAACCCTATTTATTTTTGGGAGCTTATTCCGTCTACCCTACTATCAGGTAAACTCAAAAGAGATGCATTAGCCCTATAGGTAGGGATATCTCAACCTACGATGGCTACGTAGTTCTAGAATGTAAGGATTGCTTCTAGTAATCAAACTCTCTATCTGTAACAGGTAAGTCCCCATCCTTGGTTCACTCGGTGGTGAATCCTACTCCCAACTGAAAGATACTGAACTGATTAATTGAACTGAACCGATTGGCTGAATTAAACAAATTGATTAAATTGATGTTAGTCGGATTATTTAGCAGAGATAAACTGAGTTTACTAATTTTTAGTGACTGATGGAATACTACTGAGATCTAAGGAATAACTGAGAGTACTGAAGTTACTGAGATTGCTAGGAAAACTGTTGTTATTGAGATTACTAAGATTACTAAACTACTGAGACTGCTGATATTTCTGAGTTTTTCTGAGTCAAATGACTGACTGAATTATATAGATCATGAATTGACTGAGATTATAGTGATAATAGGACATGGCTCTAGTGACACAACTATGTTTTTTCAGTACAAGTACCCCCAAGACTCGATGGAAGGAAATTGACACACATGACTGACTTGATTATAAGAGTAGAGTCCACAATTCAGAATATCATAATATGGGGATTTTATACTAATCATGGTTCTCAACATATTATACATGGAAGGAAAATTCATACAACATATGTATACTTGCATAGCTTCAATATCATACTCAATCCACACCACAAGGACAACACATATCAATAACGTGGAATTCATGTGAAATTATGAAGCATACAGCATGGACTTGTCATTTAAGCACTATTAAATTATGCGACATGAATCTTATCACCTTGGGCATTCTATCAAACACTTTTTATGCATTCTATTAGCTTAGGTGTGTTTTATAAATTTCACCATGTTAAACCATATAAAGTGCATAGATTTCAACTACAAACACATAAACTTCATGAAAACAACTTTAGATATCATCTTGAAACTTAAACAACAATCATCAATATGCACATGTTCATATCATAATATGAAAATCACAAAATAATAGTTAAAACATGGTTCTTGAGTTCTATGAATGAAATAGGTCCATAGATGAACACTACGAATACCTTAGTTTTTGATTTAGTAAAGTTTGACGGAGAGATTCTTAGAATTTGATGCTAGAAGTTGCTTGAACTTAAATCCCCCAATTGAAACCCTAATGTGTTCTTGAGAGGATTTTGATGAAAAAGAGCATGTTTTGGTGATATAAGGGCTTAATTCCATGTTTGGGAGCTTATATAGGGGTGGGAAAATGACCTAAATACCCCTCTAGATGCGTCTTTTAATTTCTGTAAAAAAATTCCTGATTTGGGCCCCTGGCGCAATGTGGAGACATTGTGTTGCCACTTGTTTATGACCTGGAAACTCACCGCGATGTGGTGGAATTGTGTAGAGACACTGGAAATTGACAAAAGTCATTTTTGCTTATGGCGCGATGCGCCACTGACTGAAATGACACTACTGAAACTTTAAAACGCCTTAACTTCTTCATCGGGTGTCTGTTTTAGACGAATTTGGTATCGACAGAAAGATTATTCAATTATGTAAAATTTGGAGGGTGTAAATCTTCCAAAATACCACCTATAAACTAAGCTATTCTCATTCAAACATGATCTATGTGTAATCACACACAAAAATTTAGTGGATTCAAAAGTTGTTATCTTGGCTTACTCTAAGTGACTCTTATAAACATTCTTTACACATCATAAGCTCTATTGTCACTAATATACTCATCCTAATTCATGTACTAAAACATGAATCATAGGATAGGAGGTTTCATGTATAGGAACAATGGTTTATTTTCTAGCTTAAAAATATACAGGGTTTTACAATATCTCCCCCTTGGGAACATTCGTCCTCGAATAAGACTGACTGAGAGGGGAAATAATAAGCTGAACATGAACTGAACATGAATGATTAAAATATTATCTCATGATTGACGTAACAAATAAAATGATTCATACTGAATATGCATATCTGATGCATGGGTAGTTGATTTATGAATGAAGGACTGAGTGTTCTGATGAACTAAGTTTCTCAGAATGAGAATGCATATCTGATGCAGAGATTGATAAGATGAATCCATGCATATCTGATGCATGATTGTATGGATAACATGATACATGAATGTATGACTAAAAGTACTGATAAGTTGATCACACATATCTGATGCGTGAGTACACGACTAAACTGACTCATGAACATGCAATGGTAAAGATACCAAGTTTGAACTAAAAACGGAGCACGGAACTGAATACCAAGTTTGGTACTGAAATCTGAACATGAGAATAAGTAAGCTCAAAGAAAACTGTTACCTTGAACCAAACATACTAATGAGTCTGATATTAATTACTCAATATGCATGAGCGGAAACATAATAACATAACGGAGTCTGGAATGTGATACACAAACTAAACTAAGTCTGTAATGCATGACATGGATAGAGTATCTTATCGTGGACTAAACTGAGCCATTGAATACATGGCTTACTGCTAAGTTTTGAAGTCAGAGGGTTGGCTCATAAGTAACACTTACTTCAATACAGATTCATCAAACAAAATAAAAAGTTTAAATCGTAAAAGTTTGGGGCTGTATTTTATCTCTCCCTTGAGACACTATATCCCTTGAAGAATGCTGGTCCAAATTTGCTGAGATATTAAAGAAGTTGAGGTGATGCCCAAGGCACCTAGGTACAAAATCCTGACTAATTATCTGAAATCTGAAACTGAGGCATGACACATGAATTGAGGTGATT
Source organism: Capsicum annuum (assembly GCF_002878395.1). Lineage (NCBI taxonomy): Eukaryota > Viridiplantae > Streptophyta > Magnoliopsida > Solanales > Solanaceae > Capsicum > Capsicum annuum. The sequence goes on from NW_025854448.1 coordinate 2,935, forward strand.
ACTAAACTGAAGCATACATTATGACTAAGAATGTAACTGGTACTAATACTAGAACTGAATGTTGGAAACACAAGATTGAATTGCGACTGAATATCTTGAATCTGTGACTAAGACATGATACATAAACTAAGTTAAGCTTGCATATACTAGTATGCTCTATCTTGGATATGGTTACATCCTTGAGATGTCTTGTTAGTATGGCTAGATGGAAAGATGGGAGGACAACCCCTACCAATTTAACTACCTATCTATTAAACTAATTTTCTAGCCAGACTGACTAACTTATGCTAATAACTGAACACTGGATATGTAAGACTGACCTGAACTTAATCAAAATAACTGAACTGAGGCTATCGAATATTGTACATAGAAGGTAAAGATTAACTGAATATCATGAGGTGACTGAGCATGGATTCATGGAGACTGTATTACTTGAAAATAAAGTACTA
>NW_025854449.1:0-4243 GCF_002878395.1 Capsicum annuum
TAAAATAAGTTCCGAATAAATATTTTACCTTGACAAGATTGGCAACCTTTTTAAAGAAAAATATAATCTATCCTCAACTGTAGCTTTTATGACAAAACAAGTCAAGAGGGCTAGACGTCAAACAAAAAGAAGAGATAGATTTAAGATTTAAAATTATTTGAGTTTAAGTTTTAAGGTTTTTAGCATTAAAATTATTATATTTTTAAAATTATAAATTTAAATTTACCATTTGTTAAGATTCTATAAATTTTACACATAAATTAATATTTTAACTTTTTACACTTCTCTGAAAGTAGTGGTATGGACGGCATACATCTTACCCTCCCCAGACCCTACTATGTGGGAATACACTGAGTTTGTTGTTGTTATCTAAATCCAATATCATGGCGCTTGTGTGCCCTTTGACAAGAGAAAAAATAGGAGTAAGTAAACAATCTCTTTTCACTTGGCTATAAGAAAGTTAAAGATTACATTATCCACATAATTATTTGATCTTTATAAGTTATAACTAAGAAATTGGAACTACTAAGCCATAAATAAAATAAAAGCCATAAATAAAATATAATTCATAATTTTCACGTTTAAATTAGCATAAAAATTAATCTTACAGCTTCATAAATTGAATCAACAGAAATCAAGTACAAATTCAAAGACAATATGCCTCATCAAGATTAACTAATTAAGGCACCCTCTCATGCCTTTAAAATCATATTTTTTTGAGATCATTTTGATAACTATCCACGTTCAAAACTTATTTTGACGGTTCGACATCAAATTTTTTTTTAATTTATTTTTAAGGATTAGGTCTTGAAAAAGGTAAAAGGTGGGCTAGGGTTGTGGGGTCATGGGTTCCTTTGACATTTTTAAAACTTGGGGAAAAAATACAACTTTTTAAAAAATACAACATGGTCTCTTGTTATATTTATTCATTTCCAAAATATTTATTAAAATCATTTAATATTTTTAACTACATTTCTCTCTTTTCAAAACCTTTCTTCTCCTGATTTTGGTTCCTATTTTTTCGAAAAAAAAAATTTCTTGATTCTTGCTTCCTCAGGCGAATTTCTTTAGTTTCTCTTGCTCAGGTAAGTCTAATTTTCTTGTCCGATCAGTTTTAGATCAATTTTAGTAATTTTTTGATGACGCTATGTGTTGGGGTTCTTCCTTTTTGACAAAAATTGCACTGTTTTTCGTTGAATTAGTCAAAATTTTAGTGCTTTTAGTTAACATTGTCAGTTTCGCATGTTTAATCGTATTTTGCTTTGGATAATAAGTAGAAATTTTTAAAATTTTTGTAGTTATAATGCGTATTAATTTTAAATTTTTTGTACTGAATTAGACCCATTTTAATGGTGTTCCTATTGTTGCGAATTGCACTGCCAATATCTGGTGAAGTTGGAACTTGATTTGTATGTTTGATGTGAGGCGTTTTTCCTTTTTTCTTAATAGACCAGTGGTCGATAGATCGACCACTATAGATTTATTTTTGCTGCATTTGTTCGTTTTTATTAATAGACCAGTGGTTGATAAATCGACCACTAAAGATTCATTTTTTTCTGTAGATCATAGATGGTGAGAAGAGTTTATAGAGTGGTTAAAAAGGCTGCTTCCACTGCTTCTACCAGTAGGAAGCAAAAAGCTAAAGAACTATTGAAAACTTCCAAGATAAAAAAACCCATAGTCGATGAATCAGAGTCAAAAACCAAATCAAAAATTGGTGATTGGTGAGCCTCCCTTGTTTCAGAAGGACTTATCTTATGATTTCAATGTTTTTAGTTCATGGTCTGAACGGGGGACTTCTCCTGGTCTTCCAACTGATATTGCTTTTTTTCAGTTAGTACAGATTTCACAGATAGGTGTTATATGAATTTGGATCTTATTGAAATTTTAACTGTATGATTTTGTTGAAATCAAATGATCATGATTCCGTTTTGTATTTCTTCATCTTTATAGTATATGAATTCGGCACATGATTTCAGTTAGAGGGGTTTTTGGTCCTTCATGGTTCGGGATACCCATCGCGGCTAGGGTCTCGGTTTGAGTCGTGACACTTACAGATTACTACGGTCTTTTGTGATAGCCAGAGTGCTATCTTCCTTAAGAAAGATCTAATGTTTCATGAAAGGACAAAGAAGATAGATGTTTGGTATCATTTTATACGTGAAATTATTGATTGTGGTGATATTGTACTGAGCAAGATTAGTACTCCTGATAATCCTGCTGATATGATGACCAAGACACTACTAAGTGCCAAGTTTGAGTATTGCTTGGACTTGATTAATGTTAGTTGTTAAGATATGCCCTTAGGGGTTTTTGTGGAATAGGTGGAGAGTTTGTCTTGAAATGGATTTGAGTCCTGAATTAAAATTTGTGTCAAGGTAGAGATTGCTAGAGTTGTGACCTAAATTTTGTTAATTCGACCCTGAAAGTTTCGCGGTGTGATCCATATTTGTGATTTTCAATGAGGTCTATGATGGTAAGTTTTGAAAGACACGGAACACAAGTCCTCTCTCCTTTGAGGCAAAACCCGAAACTAGGGGCCTATGGCTAAAACTAGAGTGTGGAATCACTCTTGTTGCATTGTTGGCTTGATACATTGGTGTTTAGAGGAGGTAAAGTCCCTCTTATATCAATGTAGGAGTTAGGTGTTTGTTATGTGTAGTGTTAAGAGTCAAAGAGTCCACCAAATTCTTGGGTTCTTAAGATTATACCATCACTTGTCTAACTATCTATCCCCTTTGTTTTATTGCAATCGTGTAGCGTTGTTCTTATGTTCTTGTAGCCGCTTGTTTGTTGTTCTTATAATATTGTTGTGCATCTTGTGTTCTTCATCTTATTGTTGTTAACTTAGTTTGGGTTGGCTACAAAAAGGTGTCAAACAACTAGATATATTTTCATTCTTGCATTGTATTCTTGAATCTAAGTGTGGTCTCCATTTGGTTCATAGGTTGTTTTGATTTTGTGGACTATTTGGAGTGTATTTTGCGTATTCCAAGTTTGTATCATATCATTTGGTATCAGAGCATGTGTGATCTTGTTCCTACAAGATCAATCTTGGGCTTGTTTGTTAGAAAAATTTTAAAAAAAAAAAGGTGTTAGAAAATTGAAAAATCAAAAAGAAGCAAATTTGTCCGTCTTGGCCGAAATTGTGTTATTGTTGAGTCTTAGTTGAGATTTTTACTTGTTTTTTTGTTTCTAGTGTTAGTTTTTTTCATCTCTAACACTCTTGAGTCTAAATTTAAATTTGAGCTTGAAATGTTGATCTTGTTATTTTGACCAAAACTTGGCCAATTGTGTTGGCATTGTTGTTGTGGCTTCACCTTTGGCCGTGTATTGGTGACATTATTGATTGTTTTGGACGTTGAAGTTGTTGTTCTTAAGCTTGTAAGTAAATATTGTTATAAATTGGTGGCCTAAGAACATTTTGTTGAAGTGTTCTAGTCTTGGCCGTGTGAGACATTTTTACTGTGGGGTTGGCCGTGTGAAATTTGTTGGTGTTCTTGGAGATTATTGTTGTATTTCTTGGTGTTGTTGTTGTGTTCTTGATATTCTTAACATTCTTCATATATTGTTGAAGATAAAGTGAATGATAAATCTAAAAAGTTGAAGGAAAATGGTGTATTATTTGTTAGTCTTGAAAGACACTACAACCAACAAACCTGTCAATCAAGTCTCAATCACTTTCCAACAATTTTTCATGATTTAGTGATCCATGTTTTAAGGAGAAGTACAAGAAAAAGTCAAGTCTTGAAAATTAAAAATTGAAAAAGGCTCCGAGACTAATATCTTCCCTCCTGAAATAAAATTTCACCAATCCAAATTAAATTTTTGACCAAGACATGAACATTTGACAATAACAATTCGTTAGAAAGACCGCAACCAATACGTGGCTGCCACATCATCAATTTACTATTCACGCATCAACTTTTGGCTCAAATTTCAGATTTTATAGTTTCCATTTGTTGTTCCTTAATTTCAGTTTCGTTGGTTCCAATAATAATTGACAAACTAGTACTCATCTACTAGATTGTTAGTTAGTCTTTGTATTCGTTCATTCATGTTAACCGTTTGTTGTGTGCTTTTCTCTTTTATGAATACGTTGTATCTTATTGGTTCCAGTCCGTAAAGAAATTTTCTTTGATCCAACTCAAATGAAAATCTATTTCAACGAAGGAGTAAACTCACTCCTCAACTCATCACGAACTATTAGCCTACTTGTAACACTTGTGAAACCAAGTGTAAG
>NW_025854450.1:0-2443 GCF_002878395.1 Capsicum annuum
TTGTATGTATTTAGGCATTTCTCATAGACATCATGTACACCTCTGCTTTGACCCAGTGCAGTAGAAAATATTCATCAGTCGTGATGCTTTTTTTTATGAAAAAAATCCTTTTAAAACATTGTTTCTACATATAAGGAAAAACTTTTCTTAACTGACCTGGGAAGATGTTAACTCCAAAGAAGAAACACTTAAGTCAGCAATGATTCCTAATTCATCTATTGATATACCACCACCTATACCACTGTCTTTAGAATTAAAAAATACTCCCTCCTTAAATTCTTGCCAAGTACCAGCAGCTACTGAAACTATTCCATGTAATTCTACTATTTCTTCCCAGCATCACAAAACCAAAAACACACAATCTGCATCTTTGATAACATATCAAAGGCATAAATCTAAAACTAACATTCTATGCCAAATCATGAATGCTCCATCTCCATCTACTAATTCACCATTGACAACTTCTTCACTTCCTGGCAGCGAAAGTCCCATCCCCAAACAACCCCTCATGCCAATTCCCGAGCCTACAGTAAATCGAATGACCACTAGGACCCAGAATAATATTAAAGACAATTTAATTTTCAAACTCACTTCACTACTAAACAAATAACCTTCAAACAAGCCAACATCCACAGAGAATAGAGACATGCTATGCAAGAAGAATCTGATTCTTTAATGAAGAATTAGACTTGGAAATTGGTGCCATGAGACTCAATAAAGAATGTTGTCGACTTAAAATGGTTGTATCACATTTAAAGAAAAGAGGATGGTTCTATAGATTTATACAAAGCTCACCTTGTTTCAAAAGGGTTCACATAAGGTCGTGGCTTTGATTTTCATGAAACCTTCAGTCTAGTTATCAAGCCAACAATAGTGAGAATTGTGTTATCCATAGTAGTGCAACACAATTGGTCGATTCGTCATTTTGATGTCAACAATGCTTCCCTATAGGGAAAGTTGACTGAAGAGGTTTTTATGTCTCAATCTCAAGGATTTATAGATTCACGATTCCCTCATTTTTTTAGATTAAGAAAAGATATTTATGGTCTTAAATAGGCCCCTCGAGCTTGGTATTACAAAATCATCTAGAGAACATCGAATTTATTAAATCTAAATCCAACACCTCACTGTTTATTTTGAAGAATCTGGTTGCTACTATTTATGTACTCATTTATGTTAATGACATTTTGATCATGAGAAGTAATCCCAGATTGATTAGACATGTTATTGATTCCTTGGGTTCTCATTTTTCTCTAAAGGATCTTGGCAATTTATGCTACTTTTTGGGTGTCGAATCAAAAAGGGTTCCAGATGGTCTTATTCTCTGTAAATCAAAATACATTCTTGACATTCTGTCTGAATTAGTTATGCAAATTGTAAATGAGTCTTGAAATTAATGTTCTCTAGTAAAGTACCTTGAGCAGCTGATAATTCACCTTTCAATGATACACTCTATAGGACCATCCTCAGTAAGTCGCAATATTTATCATTCACATAGCCTGACATTTCTTATACTCTCAACAAACGGTCACAGTTTATGCATGATCCTACTGATGAACACTGAAAGGCAGTTAAAAGGATACTATGGTATCTCAAAGCCACAAAAACTTCAGGACTTGATTTCATCAAAACTCAGACTGCAATCTTTATATGTATGTTGATGTTGACTGGGCGGGAGACCCGAATAATAGGGTACCAATCTATGTTCTTTTCTTTGGGCGTAATCCTGCGAGTTGGTTATCAAAAAAGCAATAAGTTGTAGATCTCTCATTTACTAAAGCAGAGTACAAGTCTGTGGCAAATGATCTTGCAGAACTTACATGGGTGCACAACTTGGTCATTGAATTTTTATCACCTTTCAAAATACACCCACAATCTTCTGTGACAATGTTGGTGTCACTTATCTCTATCATAATTCATTGTTTCATAGCCGTATGAAATATATTGTTGTTGACTTTTGTTCTGTTAGGAACCAAGTTCTAGTGCATCAGTACTTTTCAAACATATTCATGCTTGTGCTCAACTTTCTGATACACTTACCAAACCATTACCAAAACCAGCCTTTGCATTGTGTGTTTCCAAGTTAGACGTTGTTGTACCACACCTAACTTGAGGGGGTGTATTAAGCATAATTATTTTATATTATTATTACTAGAATTATTTATTGTTACAGTTACTGCTTTTTTGTGTTTTTAGAAGACTCCTCCTATTGTAGGATTTTAATGTTGTTGTATATCTGTAGAAGACTCAAACTGTTGAGGAGTATACATAACAATTAGCTTCCTTAATTTTAGTTGTAGGTTGTTTCTATTTATTATATTTAAAGCTTGGATGCTTAAGGAATAAAATCATCTTTCGAGTACTTCTCTCTATTTGAATTTATACCCCCACTGGAGGAGGCCGAGTTCATGTTAGCTACATGGACTGATGAGGATTAGGATAA
>NW_025854451.1:0-7090 GCF_002878395.1 Capsicum annuum
GATTTTGCTGATTGTTGATTTTCTTATCAGTGCAAGAATGGTTATTTGAATGCAGCTTGCCGTCTATATATGCTTCCTCAAATGCAGTCCTTTTTCTTCTTTACTTGTATCTTCTGTAGGACTCTTTCAAGTAACTCACTCCTTGTTGTAACCATCTCTCCTTCTTCTAAATTGAGTAGGACTCTTTTGCTTTATTCTTCTGCCTTGTAGACTTTTTGATCTACTCAAACTCTAATTGCTCCAATTATGTTCATATAGCCGTGTGAACATCCTTTGTTTATCCATGTGTTGACAGCTTATGTAATAATTTTAGCATGTAATGATTTCAGCATGTACTCCATATGTCCGAAGCAGTTTCACTTGTATGGACCAGCTTGCACAACATGTTTCATTCATCTGTCTATCATCAAAAACTTCTCATGCCCTAACAAATTCCCCCTTTTTGATAATGACAAACTTATCAGCACAGTATTACTAAGAACCTGACATACTCAATATGAAATTCAATAAAAGGATCACAGTAGAATGAAACAGGTTAGATCAGTTGAGTTATAAGCATTGTATAATCTATAATTCCCCTTTTTGACATCATCGAAAAGCTGAGCCAATAAGTGAAAAACTGTTTAATAATCCATGGCCACTGGGGCTATCACTAAAACAAGCAAGAGTCAGAGCAAGAGATAACTAAGCATTGAATTAAATAGAAGTAGATCAAGTGACGCAAAGAGGTCCATGTCATGCACAAAAACATACAATTATCATTATCCAGTAAGACCAAAAAGAGAAACAAGTTGGACCAAGAAGCAGCAAAGAAGAAAGAAAAAAACTAAGGGACGAAGGAGGAGTTTAATTTGAAGAGGTAGAGGGGATTAAAAAGGTTAACGATCGAATGATAGCAGCATTTTCTGTTCTTTCCTTCTCCAAAGTGGCTGTGAGGGAAGCTATTTGAGCTTTAAGAGCCCTCTTTTAATCTTTATGAATAGCCTGGGCAGCCTCTAATGCAGCCTGTGCAACCTCCAGCTCACCCTGCTTTGCCTCTAAGGCATTTTGCAACTTCTGCATAGGGTTGTCTGCATGTCTCATAGCAGCAGGTAACATAGCATGGTTCACTTGGCCAATCACATCCTTAGTTATCTGTAAGGACCACACCTTGATAGACACATGAAAATCATCAAATACAGGGGCAAGCCAGAACTGATAGGGCAGAGCATGACTATTCTTATCTTTGACGAGTACCCTTTGCATATGCTTAATGATGAGTTAGGGAAGGTCTATTAGAATCTCAGAATCCAATAGTTCCATTAAGTTAAGATCAAGAAAGCTTGTAACTATGTGCCTCTCCTGCTTGGGTAAGATCATTTTGTGGACCACATCAAAATACAACTGATAGAGAGAAGATATTTCATTTTTCATCACCCTATAATGAGAAGGAAGGAGAGGATTTCCAGAAAATTTTCTGCAGATATCAAGGGCGGATGGAAGATTGTCAAGATGAGCCAAGATCCTTTCACATAGTGACCCCAACCTCTAGTAGGAACACTTAGAATTCTACCCAAATCAGCAGGATAAATATGGATGAGTTTTCCATGAACAGAGCTTCAGATCATTTCCCCAATCGCAACTCCATGTGTATAAAATTCATAGACTTCATCTTTTCCAAACCTTCTTTGATGATTACCCTGCAGAAGAAAGGCTGACCACCCCTAAGCCCTCAATTTGGAGACCAAAGTTTCCATATCAGGACCTTCAAAATCAGTGACAACCCTACCTCTAACCATCTTTTGTTTCTGAAAATGCAGAACATGGTCTGACTGAGAAGCTTTAGCAGCAGGAGTACCAACATTAATACCAACATCATAATTATCAAGAGGCACAAAAAAAGTGTCAGGAAGATAGTCTAAATCTGAGGAAGATGAGACAGAAGGACCCGGTTTGGGGACCTGTTTCTTCGAAAGTGATAGATTTTGGAAAATCTTTAGAAGGAGTAGAGGATTTTCCAGTAGAGACTTTGCCAGTAGAGGCTTTGACATTGGATTTTGAAGATAGGGAGGATTTGGGAGTGGGAGGGGGGGGATATTTTACGAGAGAGATATGGTTTTGGTGTTTTAGCTATGGTATGCTTCTGCTTCAGCTTTCTCTTGGAGAGAATAAGAATGTCAGAAGAGGAATCACATGGGGGAGGAGAAGCATTAGGCACGACTCATTTCTTTTTACTTGCCCTAAGTGCCTCTTCCAAACAAGCATCTTCCTGTTGTTTTCTTCTCCGAGTATGTGGAGTTTGAGATGAAGGGATGACAGGAGAAGGGTGTTCAGGAGTATCATCATCGACATTAATGGCGACAAACGAGGGTTTTCATTTCAGAGTTGATCTTGACAGTCTAGGAATAAGGTTGGAAATTGGAATATCATCTCGATCAAGGATTTGAAGAGGAGCTACTGATAGTGGTAAGGGTTCTGGAAAGAGTGAGGGTTTGAAAGATGAGTGAGAGAAGGGATATGGTAAGGTCTTGAAGAATGAGAAATTAGATAGGTTGAGAAGGATTTGGGGTTGGATAAGTGAGGGTAAATTGATGTTTGGGTGGAGAATGAGTTATGTAGAAGGATTAATGTCAGATTTTGTGGAAGAAGAAGGAGAAGAGGAAGACACCATAGTATGGTGAATATTCAGAGGTTAAAGGAGAAGTGGAGATAGAAGAGAAAACAAGAGGCATATTTAAGAAGAGTGAGAAGGAATTTGAAAGATGAAGGGACTATGATTTTGGAGAAACGTGCTGATGTAGACGTTCAATATGGATGGGAAAGGTATGGCAACCTTTTGAAGAAGATGACTGTTGGGTTTTGGCGGTTTTAATCATTATAGAAAGAACCATGTAGATGACCTGTTTCTCTTAATGCTACAATGGAAAAAAATATCATACCTGTGCTTGATTAGTCCATGACCACTCTTGCCTTGATGATCCATCTATCAAAAAAAATAACACACAGATATATCACATTACTTTAAATCTTGGAATTAAGATACACAACTAAATGTGTAAGACTAAATTAATCAACAATCACTCAGGCATAGCATATTCTAGTCAATCATTGAAGGAGATTTATACAATTTTAATCATCCCCAATGCTGACCTATTTTTTTCGAAGTGTTCTCTACTTAAAGCCTTAGTGAATATGTCAGGAATTTGTTCCTCAGTTGAACAAAACATAATTGATATATTTTCTTTTTCAACATTATCTAGAAGGAAGTGATGACGGATATCAATATGCTTAGTTCTTTTATGTTGAACAGGATTTTTGGCTATGTTTATAGCACTTGTGTTATCACAAAATATGGGAACACAACCTATATCTACCCCAAAATCCAGAAGTTGTTGTTTGATCCATAACAATTGAGCACAGCATGACCCAGTAGCAACGTCTTCAGCCTCAACAGTAGACAAAGCTACTGAATTTTGCTTCTTTGTGGACCAGGTAATCAAACATGATCCTAAGAAGTGTGCCATAACTGTAGTGTTTTTCTTGTCCATCAAATATCCTGCATAATCAGCATCAGAGTATCCTACCAAATTAAAGTTACTACCTTTGGGATACCAGAACCCAAGATCACTAGTTCCTTTCAAATATCTGAAGATTCTTTTTACAAACTTCAGATGGGATTCTTTTGAATTAGCTTGAACACTTGCACACAGTCCTACACTAAACACAATGTCAGGTCTGCTTGCTGTGAGATACAATAAGGACCCTATCATACCTCTATACAGTTTTGGTTTTACATCAGAACCTGTTTCATCCAGATTAAGTTTTGTGGCAGTGGCAATGGGAGTACTTATTTCTTTAGTTTCCTCCGTGGAGAATATCTTGAGAATCTCTTTGACATACTTTTGTTGATGGATCATTGTTCCTAATGCTAACTATTTTATTTGAAGACCCAAGAAGTAATTCAACTCCCCTATCATACTCATTTCAAACACACAACACATCAGTTTAGCAAAGTCATGAGTCATATTCATGTTGGTTGAGCCAAAAATAATGTCATCCTCATACACCTGCACAACTAACAAATCCTTTCCATTAGTTTTTAAGAAAAGGGTATTGTCAATTTTACCTCTGGTGTGTCCATGCTCCAGCAGAAACTTTGATAATCTCTCATACCAGGCCCTTGGTGCTTGTTTCAACCCATACAAAGCCTTAACCATCTTGTACACATGATCTGGAAACTCTCTGCTTTCAAATCCCGGAGGTTGCTTCACATAAACCTCTTCTTTGAGAATGCCATTTAGGAATGCACTCTTCACATCCATTTGGTACAAAATAAACTCCATGTAAGAGGCAAAGACAACCAGCAATCTTATGGCTTCAAGTCTTGCTACAGGAGCAAAAGTCTCATCAAAGTCAATTCCTTCTTCTTGGTTGTATCCTTGAACCACCAGTCTTGCCTTGTTCTTGTGACTGTTCCATTCTCATCAACTTTATTTCTCTACACCCATTTAGTCCCAATGACTGATCTATCTTTTGAAAGAGGAACTAAATGTCATACTTTGCTTCTCTCAAACTGATTCAATTCTTCCTGCATGGCTATGATCCAATCAACATCAAGCAATGCCTCACCTACTTTCTTTGGCTCTATTTCTGACAGGAATGCCTTGAATGAACATGTATTTCTCAATCCAGATCTTATGATGATTTCAGAAGTGAGATCAGTAAGTACATTCTCAATGGGGTGCGAACCTTGATACTTGTATCCTTTTGGGATCAAGCCTAGTGAGCTGCTTGGATCACTGCTAATATTCTGATGTGAAGCAATTGATGGATCAGTTCTCCCTAACACTATGCCTTCAGCTTCAGTTCCCCATGTGAAAGTGCCCAAAAGTTTGACTGCTTATGTCGATGGAACATATTGTATAACTTGTTCCTCAGTGTCGCTTTCTTCCTGCAGGTTAGCCTTTTTCCACCTCTGCTTTATTGTCTCATTGGTCAACACAAGTCCATATGAACCAGGTCAAGACATTTGGTAGTGCTAACATGGATATTTGACTTGAAAGAGGATTTTACCTGCTTCCCCCTTACACATGCACTACATAACTTTTCTTCCTTAAACTTAGTCTTGGGTCGTCCCAATACCATGTCTTTGGAGGAAAGTATGTTCAGTTGTTTCAGACTTGCATGTCCAAGTCTTTTGTACCAAAGGAGGGGATCAGTTTCTATTGCACTTAGACAAGTCAACTTAGGTCCTGGTATTGCCATTATGTCTGTTTTGTATACATTCCTGTATCTCCTTGCAGTAAGCACAATTTCTTTGGTGTCCATCCTTTTGACTTTAACACCTACAGCAGTGAAAATTACTTTATTACCTTTGTCACACAATTGTGAAATGCTTAGCAGGTTATGCTTCAGTTCTTCCACAAGATTAACATCCTCCACAACTTTTGACTCAGATGAGCCAATTTTTCCCACTCCAGTTATGATTCCCCTTTTTCCATTTCCAAAAGAGACTCCCCCACCATCTATTTTGGAGAGTGATAGGAACTTTTGCTTGTCACCAGTCATATGTCTTGAGCAAGCACTATCTAGGTACCAGTGCCTTTTGTTTCCCTTCACCTTCTCATGCACAAGAAATCAATGGTTAGACTTAGGAACCCAGACAAGCTTGGGTCCTGTTTTGTTAGTAAAGGGATGAATTAAACTCCTTCTAGTCCAAGCAGGAAGCAAGTAGACTGACTTGTTTCTCAAACTAATTTTAGTGCTTGTTTTCTTGGTCTGAGAAAGTTTGGTTGCCAGGTTCAGACTTCGATATCTTCTTTTAGCAGTCATAGGACATTTAGTAGTAGGATGTACAAGATTGCCATAAATATAGTACAAGTCTTGAAGATTATCAGCTTCTTTATAAAAACCCAAGCCTGCTTTTTCATTGTGATTTCTTTTACCAAGATGATGAACAATTCTTGAAGAATTTGTCCATCTGTTTGACTTTTCTAGATCCAATTTTAATATTGCTACCTCTTGACTCATCCTATCCATTTTTTCAGTCAATTCATAGCATTTTTGTTTGTACTTAGTTAACTCAAGTTCAGTATTTTCTTGTTCTTTACTTATGGCCTTTTTTCTAGGGTCGGTGAGAGTCAGTTTAAGGATTTCAGACTTAAGATCATTATTTGAGGACTCAAGCAGTGTAATTTGTTCCTTGAGAGTGCAATTTTCTTTGTCAACATTTTGCTTGCAAACTTTCAGGTCAATGAAATCAAATTTAAGACTTGCAAGAATGTTGAATTCATCCCTATTAAAAGTTAATTCTTGGAAATTTTCAATTAAATCACTCATCAAGGAAACAAGTTTAGTTTTAGAAAAAAATGCAGTTTTTCTTTTAGTTCAAGTAAACTTACCTCAGAAGCATCATCTTCTTCCTCAATGTCTGAGTCTCCAAAAGCCATAAATGCTGTCTCATCAACTCCATCATCAATTTCAGAGTCACATCCCCATGCAGCTATCATGGCATGTTCTTCCTTTTCCTTCCTCCTGGCCTTTTGTTCTTTTTCAACTCTTTTCTTCCTCCTTTCTATTTCCCAGAGAGGACATTCTCTGATCTGATGATCAGTCTTTCCACACTTGTAACATCCATTTGGATTGTCATTGGACCACTTCTTGCTACCTGTTCCCCTCTTCTTCTTAAAAATCTTGCTGAAGTTTTTTGTTATGAAGGCACTTTGTTCCTTATCCAGTTCAATCTCCTCATCACTATCAGAAGCCTTCAAGGCCAAGATTTTTTCAGAAGCCTTCTATTCCTTAATGTCATCAACTTTCATTTCATAGGTTCTTAAATTCCCTACTAGTTCATCCAAAGTCATACCTGTGAGATCCTTAATTGCTTCCCTGATTGCAGTGACTTTTAACATTCCATTTTGACTTTGGTAGCACCCTCAGAACCTTCTCTACTTGTTCTTCTTCAGTGATGACTTTTCCCAAGGAGGTTAACTCATTTGTTAGAGTAGTAAGTCTTGTCATCATATCATGCAAGGATTCATTTTCCTTCATCTTAAACGCTTCATATTCAGTAAAAAAGAGAGAGATCCTGAATTTTCTTACCTGAGAGGTA
>NW_025854452.1:0-1554 GCF_002878395.1 Capsicum annuum
TATTAGTTTATTCTACTTGTAAAAATATTAGAGAAAATGACAGAGAATAGATAAGAAAATGGGTCATAACGATCCTAAAACTAGAAGAATTACCAGTCACAAGATTTATTACGAAAGGAGTTATTTCAGACGAAGCTATGGATCAATTATGTAAACAGGTTGGCCAATGATACGATGATCACATATACAGCAGATGTAGTGGAAGACACAACTTTATTCTAGATGTGATGCTACAATAGCAAGAAAATAAAAAAAATAGTAGATACGACAAGAAGAAAATAACAACGGATCAATAATAGAGAAATAAAAGAAAAAGGAGACAAGTTAGAAAACGACATATGGAAGAATAGTTATTTTTTCTTAACTTAATTTTACGTAAAATGTATAGCATTATTAGAGTGCAATTATTACTCTTGACTTTTTGGCACCTATCATTACTAGTCTTTTAAGACATTTTGATTTCTACTTTTTGTAAAGTAGTTTTTGTAGAATTATATTAGGACAGGTGTAAAGTTAAATAGTATACGCATTTTCATTTTTAGGTTATAAATAGACGAGCATCCGCTCAGATAAAGAGCAAGTCTTCATGAGTTGAAGCAAAACCCTCTCTTGTATACAAAACTTTTGAATTATTTAATAAAAACAGGTATATTTCCAAGGAAAAGCTATGAATCATCAAACAGCTATGGAAAATCTAGAATTATCAGATTTACCAGAACATGTATTTATATTTGTGATTATGAATAACTAAATTCATAAATTCCTGTCAATCATGATATGATAAAATAAGTTCATGTTAGTTACTTTATTGTAGATTTATTCGAAAAATAGCATGTTAAGAAGTTTATTAGCAAAGTGGAAAAGGAGAAAAATCCCTACAAACTATGCCATCCTAAAGGTGAAACTGGTGAGGCAAGAAAGCCGTGATAGGAGAGTAGCCAGAGTAGAGGCGCCGTTTAAGGAAAAAGTATCCAAATTACCATGCTAATAGTGACCGAAGAACATGTTATTTAAGGATAATCTAGTATACAGTAATCTAAAATGATCATATTTTGTTATGTGAATGATTGAAGGGAATATTTTGAAAAAAACATCACATGAAAAATGAATACTTATTTATCTAACGAAATGGTAGATAAATTTAAAATACTTGTTTTGTATATACTTAGGGATATAGAAATTGTAGATATAAGAAAAATGATATTGGATAAAATATTTGATAAATATTTTATGAC
The DNA here is from genome assembly GCF_002878395.1 of Capsicum annuum. NCBI lineage: Eukaryota > Viridiplantae > Streptophyta > Magnoliopsida > Solanales > Solanaceae > Capsicum > Capsicum annuum. Next base: position 1,236 of record NW_025854452.1, read on the forward strand.
TAGAATAAATTACATACCACGCCTACCTACCTACTCTTACAAATACTTACATACCAAACCAATACATTAACCATGATAAATTACGTATATTTAGAATATTGGAAAATGAATATGAAAAATATACAATTAGTAGAAAAACTAATGGAAACCAATCTAGAAAAATATATGAGAACTAAGGATATAAAATATATAGAATTCCTTAATGAAAATATACAAGAATTATTAAGATTAAAACAAACAACTAATAAATACTATGATAAAACATTTAATTACTAGAATCCAATTCCAAGTTATCCAAGTTATTCGTAGAAACCTAAGC
>NW_025854453.1:0-2850 GCF_002878395.1 Capsicum annuum
TATCCTAGTATTCACGTACTCAGATATTAGTTAATCTATGTTATCAGTAGACTCAATAGTCAGAACTTAGTATTCTGTCCTATCATGATGTCAGATTTAGTTACATATGCATGTATGTATTCTCACATTCATGTTACTCAGTCAATTAGTATTATTCATGCATATAAACCCCTTTCATTCTGCCTACCTCATTTGTATACCAGTACATTTAAAGTACTAATACATTTGTGCTATGGTGTCATATACCATAGGTTCAGAGACACGAGCTCCAGAGCATCTATAGATTCCAAATATCAGCAGTCAGTTAGCAGTGAGTCCTCATCATTCAAGGTGTTATTATTTGATTATGTCAATCTTTCAGTACTTATTTATTTTAGTAGATGGAGTTAGTTGGGGACATGTCCCATCAACTCCTTATTCAGACAGTTTAGAGGCTTTTAGACTATAGCATGTCAAACAGTTACTATGGATTCATTTTGGTATTGATTGTACCATTTTTCAAATAGTATTTTATTAGATGTTTTATTTAGTTTTGAACCTTATGGCCTTTTAGTACATATTTTTATATCTATATGGTATATTATACAGTGTACAGGTACAAATATCAGTCATGGGTTAGCTTATGGTACTGCGGGGTCATGAGCACAACGTAGCATTTCGGGTACCAGATTTAGGGTGTTACAAACTTAGTATTAGAGCCTAAGGTTCAAAAGTGTCCTAGGAATTTTAAAAGATGCATCTAGTAGAGTCTGGTACATGGTTGTATTGTGCACCACACTTATGTGCAGGAGGCTATAAGATGTTTTAGGAATAGTTTCCCTTTTTTCAATATTCATGTCATGCCAGTGAGCATGAGATCAAGTTGAACTCTTATTCTAATCCGCTTCTTCCTTTTATTTACAGAATATGCCTCCCAAAAGGGCTAACAAAAGGGAAACCGAAAATTAGTCAGCACCTCAGCCCATTCAGACAGATTCTCTGGATGAACATGTTTCTTATGCAGAATTCTAGACTGTATTCACTACTATAGCCAGTTTAGTCATAGCTCAGAATGAACGGCCAGCTGCTATTCTGGTTAACTCAGTTGCCAATGTTGCTGCAGCCAGGATTCAGGACTTTACCCGAATGAATCCTCTCTTATTCACCAATTCCAAGTCTAAAAAGAAACCACAGGAGTTCCTCGACTAGGTTCAGAAAGTCACAGATATCATGGTAGTGACTTCTAGTGAGATCATAGAGTTATCCACTTATTAGCTACACGATTTAGCCCATACGTGGTATAAATAGTGGAAGGTAGATAGGGGTATAGACACAGAGCCCATAGAGTGGGAAGAATTTGCTACAACCTTTTTAGATAGATTTTTTCCCCTAGAGCAAAAAGAATATAAAGTGTTAGAGTTCATTAATATCAGAAAAGGTTCCATAAGCATAAAAGAATACTCCTTTAAGTTCATTCAGTTATCTAGGTACGTTCCCCATGTAGTAGCAGGCAGTAGATCCAGAATGAGTAAGTTTGTATCAGGGGTATTAGGTAGAGTGGTTAAGGAGAGCAGGACTGCGATGTTGATTAGAGATATGGACATTTCTAGGCATGTGATCTATGCCCAATAGATGGAGGAGCAAAAGCTTAAGAAAAAAGAAAGAGAAAATAAGAGAGCCAGAATAGGTAGTTATAGTCTTGCTCAGTCAGGGTGGCAGGGTGGTAATCGTTTTTAGCTGTGTCAGAAATGTTTATCCCTATTTCACTCTTCAGCTAGTACACCAGTACCATAGTTTAGAAATGATCGTAGCAAAGGGGCATCAGGCTCTAAGGCCTAGGGTAATGAGAACAGTATTCTTACTCATCCGCTTTGCGAAGAGTGTGGTAAGCATCATAAGGGTGGGTGTAGAGCTGGAAGTGGTGTTTGTTTCAGATATGGTGAATTAGGAAACAAGGTCTGAGATTATCATAAACCTAGTCCTCAAAGTCAGCATGGTCATTTTTTAACTTAGTCTGGTTGCCTAAATCCGCTGGGTGCCAATTCCAGTAGTATCAGTGGGCAACGCCCAAATAGACTTTATACACTTCAATCCTGATAGAATTAGGAAAGTCCACCTGATGTAGTCACTGGTAAGTCATAGATCCCCTATTGTTATGTTTATGTTTCTTCAGATTCAGGAGCTTCAGTTTGCTTAGTGTTATGAATCATGTCCCATGAATACAGAAATTTCAGACTAAGGTTATGTATCTCAAGACTCAGGCACACATGTCATATCTTACATTATGCTCAGTCCACATGACTTATGCTCTACTCCTAGTGATCATTCAAGCTCAGATTATATTATGTATACCCTTAGTTTGAATCTCTTCATAAATCCATGATGTTTATATTTTGTTCCTAAGGACTTAGTCGAGTGTTGAGTTTGATATAGTATTTCTTTGAGCATCAGATCCTTGCATATGTCAATCTTCCTCAAGTAGTTATCAGTATCCAGTCTTAGTACCTTAATATTAGTCTAAACCTCAATTATCAAAAACCAACATTCAGTTCCTACATAAGTCCCAATTACAGAGTAAGTTACAATTTCTACTATAGTCTTAGATATAGTGTTAGCCTAATATCAGAAATCAGATCAGTACCACAGTCTAACTTTAGGTGTCGCTTGACCATAGCGTGTAGTTATCAGTCCTACATGTCCTCTATTTTTCAGTACCACAGCTTACAGAATATTTTTAAACCATGTTATCTGCCTGGCCTAGCGTCCTCGGATAATTTAGTATTGCACGAATTTATGCTTAGCTATCTCACATTACTCAATTAGGCCCTTTCTTATGTTCATAAGAAAAACTCCATATCCTCAGCCCAGTTA
>NW_025854454.1:0-1114 GCF_002878395.1 Capsicum annuum
TGGATAGGGTAATCTTTTGTGCCTTACTTGGCCCGTCGCAGATCCCTCTTGTCTTTAGCGCCAAGTTTCACATATATATCCACTTTCTTGAATAATACTTGAGCTTCAACAACTTTTAGAGAGGGAGGAGTTGCAATTTTTTTAGATTTTCGATTGAAGAGTACTTATTATGCATAGTTGGGATACATGTTAACACAGATAATAATTTTCATAGTGGGATACATGTTAACACATATAACTTATGCTACAGATGATTTGTATGTCGTAATAAATTAATAATATGTTGCATCAGATTACCCATCTGTTGTATAATTTGCAGTAGATGGTTAATCCATTTGAGTAGGATTCAGAGAACCAAAGCAATGATGGATAATCTGATGCAAAATATCAATCATCTTTTGCAACAGATTACCAATCTATTGCACTAGTTGGCACAAAATGGGTAATTTATTGGGTTACATGTTATGCAATAGATGATCTGTAGATCGCAATAGATTAATAATATGTTACATCAGATTACCCATCTGTTGTTTTGGTTCTCTAAACCCGACTCTTAATAGATTAACCATCAACTGTAAATTATACAACATATGGGTAATCTGATGTAACATATTATTAATCTATTGCGATCTACAGATCATCTATTGCATAACATGTAACCCAATAAATTACCCATTTTGTGCCAACTAGTGCAATAGATTGGTAATCTGTTGCAAAAGATGATTGATATTTTGCATCAGATTATCCATCATTGCTTTGGTTCTCTGAATCCTACTCAAATGGATTAACCATCTACTGCAAATTATACAACAGATGGGTAATCTGATGCAACATATTATTAATTTATTACGACATACAAATCATCTGTAGCATAAGTTATATGTGTTAACATGTATCCCACTATGAAAATTATTATCTGTGTTAACATGTATCCCAACTATGCATAATAAGTACTCTTCAATCGAAAATCTAAAAAAATTGCAACTCCTCCCTCTCTAAAAGTTGTTGAAGCTCAAGTATTATTCAAGAAAGTGGATATATATGTGAAACTTGGCGCTAAAGACAAGAGGGATCTGCGACGGGCCAAGTAAGGCACAAAAGATTACCCTATCCA
>NW_025854455.1:0-1423 GCF_002878395.1 Capsicum annuum
TATGCAATAGATGAATAGTAAGTTGCAAGAGAACCACTACCAGTTGCACCAGAATACCCAGCCGTTGCAACAGATTTCACATTTATTGTATAGCTTCTTCTTCATGGGGTAGATTAGAAGGTTAGGTTAGGAAGAGTAAACTTTCCTTGTCCTCGTAACGCATATGCATATCTGTCATAGTATGGATGTCTTGGGGGAAAAGAGAGGCCTGGGGTAATCTGGTGCGCCTGGTTTGGCATTCTTGGCCTATCACAAATCCCTCTTCTCTTTGGCGCCAAGTTTTGCATACATGTCTACCTTCTTGAATGGCCCCTGAGCTTCAACAACTTCTAGAGAGGGAGGAGTTGCAATTATTTTTGATTTTCGATCGAAGAGTACATTGGTTATTGCTCTTTTCTTCCTCCTAACCAACACTATAGGAGTGTATGGCCTCCTCACCTTCTTGGATAGTATGACACCCCTCTTGGATTTGAATTCCCGAAAGCTTTAGAGATAGCCTCTACTTTTTCAAAGAGTTTATCCTGGTTGTCCTTGCACTCTTCGTATTCGCAAAGAGAACACGAGGGTGAAGAGGGGTGAGAGGGACCTGTGTAAGGATGAAAAGGGGTGTTTTTAAACATTTATTTTTTATTGAGCATCAACATACTCATCATCACTAGTGGTAGAAACATCAGCATGCCTGCCACCAACACCAACAACTCCATCAGAAGAAGCACCCGGATCTGCCTTAGTAGGTTGGTCACAAAGAGCCTTAATATTAGGCTGACCTTGCCTAACTTCTCTTATTATGGCTGTTGCTCCAACCAATTCCTTCCTTGTTAACTCCATCGTTGGGTCTTCTATAGTATTAACATGATCTAGAGTAATATAAGAAGTCATCAATGACTCCTCCTCAGTAGGCACGATCCATGGATGCACAACTTAGAAAAAAAGACTGATACATTTAAATCATATAATATAATAATTTTCACAGTTGGATTACATTTTAACACAGTCAACTTCTGTAATAGATTAACAATATGTTACATCAGATTACCTATATATTGTATAGTTTGCAGTGGATGGTTAAAATTCATTTGAGTCGGGTTCAGAGAACCAGAGCAACACATAGATAATCTGATGGAAAATATCAATCATCTATCACAACAAATTACCAATCTGTTGCAATAGTTGCATAAGATAGTTAATCTTTTGGGTCACATGTTATGAAACAGATGATTTGTATGTCTATTAACAATATGTTACATCAAATTACATATCTGTTGCATAATTTTCAGTAGATGGTTAATCTGTTAGGAGTTGGGTTCAGAGAACTAAAGTAACAGATAGGTAATCTAACGCAAGATATCAATCTTTTGTCACAACCGATTATCCATCTGTTGCACCGGTTGGCACAGGACTGGTAATCATTCACAACAGATGT
>NW_025854456.1:0-1305 GCF_002878395.1 Capsicum annuum
TATAATTTTGGTATAGCTGTTAGTTCATCTCCATCTTGGGTATATACGATATTTAATAATCCATAACTGAAACAAGTTTTAACTAAGCTTGGATTGGTTTTCGGTAATGCGATTAACTTGTTGTAACCTTGTAATTTGGGTTATATAGTTTGTGTTTGGTTCTTGGATATTTGTAGCTCTGGGGTTAAGGTTTACATAAGTTTGTATTTTGTAGATATTTTCTATGTATGCTCGAGTTATATGGTTATAGACTTTTCTATCTTGGTTTAAACTTTCCCGATATATGTTAGTTTGTGGGGGTATGAACAAGGGGTCTTTTTGTGTTTTTGGTATAAATGGTTTTTCAAATATCTTATTCATGTTCATGTTCTGATATCTTTGTCCACTAACTCCTTTGTTTGTACCTACAATTGTAGGTTGATAAACGTTATGGGTTTTATGGAGTGTCCCAATGTCTCCTTTTAGCTCTGGAATTTTGATGTCTTCCGATCGACATAGCTTTGCACACTACTGAGTTATCTGGTTCATAGCTTTAGACTTCAGTTTCACTTTATTAGTCTTTAACTTTTCTATTTCATTACCTATACTGTCCACTTTCATTGAAAACATAGTTAGGGTTTTGAGTATCTTTTCTAAATCATCATCTTCTATTATATCAGTCTGTGTAGCTTTGTCTTGATATGTAATCTGCAATGACATTCTTATTAGTTTTGATTACTTCAATTGTAAATATAAAATTTAATATATTTAATACTAGTCTCCTAATCTCTTTCGTTGTAACTGAATTTTGTATTTTCTTTGTTAACCACCAACGTACTTGTGTATATCTGTTCGTACAATAAACTTGTTATATACAATATATGGCTCAAATGCTAATAAATATTTATATAATGAACATAATTCTTTTCTATTTATTTCCCATTTTATTTCTATTTCATTAAACGTACCTAATTAGTATCTACAATGATGTTCTAATTCTTCTTCTTCATATCTATATTTAAGTACTCCTCCATAACTATATTCGCTTGCGTCTACTTCTACTATATAGGTAAATTTTTTATTTTCGTCTGAAAATTGTAATTTTGGTAATTCTTTACAAAGTATTTTTATTTTCTGAACTTGTTTTTTATCTTCTTTGTTGTAATTATACTCTACATCCTTTTTTAATCTTTTCTGTAGTGGCTTTAGGTTTTCTGCCAATTTTGGTATATATTCTTACTTGGTTTACTAATCCTAAAAATGATTGTAATTTCTTTTTTTTTTTCTATCTAATTCTTCTTTTGAATTTATTATTTTTTGTACTAT
>NW_025854457.1:0-4376 GCF_002878395.1 Capsicum annuum
TCAAACAAAAATCCCAAATAACTCAAGATTCAACCGTGGGTTTTGGATGATAATTGGACATTTGGAATCCCCACATCGTAGGCTTCAAGGATCATCCCTCAATTTCTTAAATAGAGGTATGCGGGGTTTTCCTAAAATATCATGGGCATAGAAATCATGTTTTAAGAATGGGGTTTTCGAATTCATGTATATACTCATGTTTTAGAAGCTTTAATGATATTGTTTTGGCCTTTTGGCTTTCCCCCAAAGTGATTTGAAAATTATATGTATACGTATATATGTGTTTGTATTGAAATCTGAATTGAGAGCATGATTTACATGAAACCCCTCTCATGATGCAAATTTTCCCATGTTTCACGTGATATAGATTGTTTTGAAATACATCTTGAAAAATCATGATATGAAATGCTTTGACTTTTTCTATGTTTGGAATATGATTTTGAACACGAAAGAGATGGTTGTGAATGTTGAATATGCATGTAATGAAAGAATGCATGATTTTTCCAAAATGCACATGACCACCATATGTTTTTGCATGTATTTGACTTGAGTTTTGGAACATGAAATCTTTTATGCAAACTACATGTTTGGGTGGTCTGAAACTACACTTTTATGAAAGATCATGCTGAATGCATTATGGCTCAGAAATAGGACTTGAAAGTCTTGGTATGACGATACCAACTTAGACAAATGCCATAACAGATACAGACTAGTTCAGAAATTAGATTTTATCAGACTTTCATGATTTAGAAATTTCAGAATGATACATGTTCAGAAAAGGTAAAATATTAGGCATAAAGAGATGTTAGGTGGTCCTCGAAGAAGGCGTGATTTCAGATAACTCATTGCCCAAAACTGTGATTTGCTGATCTGGGTATATTATTATAAGCTGGCTTAAGTGCAGTGTGGCGTATCAGACTCAGACACTCCAACCCTTGCAGCACACTTGGGTTGGGGGCTTCCCCGCCGAGTCAATGGAGGATTCCATATAGCCCATGGAATATCAGACTTGTAGGGGAATGCCACCTAACTCAAAAGTAATACAAAGATCAGAAATTGTTTTGACAAGAATGCCTTATGATTTTCGAATGATGCCCATGTGTTTTCAGAAACTATTTTATTCATGATGTGTTGATAAAAATTGCTCTCATCTATTATATATATGGTCAAATACTTTATTTTGGATTGCTTTGCATGCCAGCCATTTGTGCTGACCCCCCTCCTTCCAGGATTTGAGACACAGTCTAGGGGTCCAAATAAACAGTAGGTATTTCAGATTGTAGATCAGATTGTGTAGGGGTGAGCCTTCTATATTCCAGAAGGTCTGTTTACTTTCAGATATTTATCTTTAGTCATGTTTTGGTCTACTAGGGGCTTTGTCCCAGTTTTTAGACAGTTTTGTTTAGTTCATAGTAGAGATTTTGGATTTCAGTTTTTAGTATTACAATCACATTTAGACTGACCATGTTTCCATATTATATTTCTATTTTTGAATTATCTTTTATTATATGAATGTTTTGCATGATTACCAGATAGACAGAAGATGTCTCGAGCCTTCACGGTTTAGGAATGCTTATCATGGCTAGGGCCCCGATTTGGGTCGTGACAAACTTGATATCAGAGTACAGTTCATGGTCCTTGGGTGTCTACGAAATCACATCGGGTAGAGTCTTATTTATGGGTGTGTAGTGCGCCACACTTATAAAAAGGAGGCTACTAGGCATTTAGGAATGTCTCTCTTTCTTGATGTTCTAATTCATGCAATAGAGTCAGAATGTTCCTCTTTCATACTCTAATTCATGCTATGGTGTCGCCCATATGAAAGTAAAAATTCATGCCAAATTCTTTCCTTACTCTAATGTCCTCAGATATGTCTCATTTTTGAGGTGATTCAAGTACATAAGTTTAGAATCTAAGTGGCATGGTCCTTTCTGATTAAACCATATAAGAGTTAAAATTTATGCAAGGACGTGAGAAGAGTCTGTTAGTGCTTCAATGTGTATTGATTCTGATGTAAACATTGATCCTAGTGGAATCTTACTTTTCAGCTTGAGGTATTAATTGCATTTAGTGCCCTTCAAATTTATGGTACAAATGTCTTGCTTAAGGGGGGATGATGTGTAGTAGAATGTTAGAACTGTATTTCTATCCGAATAGTAGTATGCGTTAAAGTGTTGCTGTCATGAGCTATTGGTAGTGATATTGGACCAAGAAGTTGGGATGTGAAGTCGCAAAGTTAGAAGTCAGAGTAAGGGTGACTTTTGTATAAATAAATATTTCAATTAAATAACCGATGTTTAAGGATGATTTACCCCTTTATAGTGATAAACTGATGTGATAGCTAGTAGCATGTGTGGATAGTATGGTAATCCATGGAGGAAGTTTTTGACTTCGATTTTATTTATACAGAGTAAGATGTGTATTCTTAGTTCATTAGATATTGCGTATTAAATTTCTATCTCATGTAATCTTGTCATCAAGGTGTTGTTAAAAGATAAAGTCTAGTAAAGCTGTGTGGGGATCTTTCGATTCACTAGCATAGTTGTCTTGTTATTCATCTCCTTTTCTTGTTCAAAATACAAAATCAAAGTCTAGTGAAGCTGTGTGAGGCCTATTTCGATTCACTAGCAACTTGTTGTTCTTGTGTTGGTTTAATATATGTGTAGCTAAATCTGTGCATGAGATGGAGTTGGTAAAGAGGTGATTCTTCCTTGTGTGTTAGTTTAGTAGAAAGTAGAGAGGGAGTTGTTAGTCGAGGTGATTTGTCGGTTGCTTGAAGTGTGAAAAATGGATATATTAGCCAGTAAGTTATAATTATAGACTCATGGTTGTTTGTGGAATTTGAAGGTAGTCTAAATGTACGCTTGGGTAAGTAAGTATGGGGTGAGAAATCCGTATAAGTAGAAAAGATTGCATGGGGTTATAATATAAGATTAAGGTTGATCATATCTATTATGTAACTTTACCCCTTGTCCTTCTTTTCGTTGGAAGTTGTAAACTAGTACTACTTGTGAGAAGGTATGTAGTGGCTTTTGAGGCGTTTGTATAGTATGTCCCAAATTTTATAGACTAGCATATTATGTTGCATTTTTCAGTGGTGATAAATGACTGGTACAGGACTATATGCCTGAATTTAATGTAGAATGTGGTGGTAAAAATAGTGGCATAAGATTAATGATGTATGTTTTGTGGGAATAAATTAGTAGGCTAGATGTGTTGAAATAGTACGTGCTAATGAGTTATGATAAGGACGACTGTAGGGTCAAGATCAATTATTTGTTGTTTGGAAGTTCTAGTGTACTAGTGTTTCTTGATGTTTACTTCATAGTATCCAAGTGAGAATCATGTGTAAGGTTGGATTGTAAATCATGTTTAGCACTAGATATTAAGTTTGAACAGTTGATGGCCATGAAGGTGGATGTGATGATATATTGATTAATGATACTAGTTATATGGAAGTGATTTATTAGGCTTGAACGGTGTATGCAATAGATTAAGTTTATCCATGATAAAGTATGATGTTATATGTATGATGTAAAAGTTTGCCAAGGAGATATGAGGTAGTGGCATTTCTCTAAGATTATTACATGTTGCGTGTGGGTAGTAGTACCATTGAGTTGCTAGATGGAGAAAGACTAGTAGACGTTATATGGGCTCTAAATAGCCAGGTTAAAGAGTTTTGATTGATAGTGTTGGGCTCTTTTATATGATCTTGATTCTCATAGTAATAAGATATAAGTTTGGAGCCACGATATTAGTAGGCTATGTCGAAAGTGGTATGGTTCATCAAAGGCTTGGTGATATCCATGATTAGTGTTAGCACCTAAGTTTGAGTTTTGAAGGTTGAACCGATAGAAATAAGTGTGCAAGAATTATACTATGACTATTGGGGATATCAAAATGTGGAGTGTGTCTCAGAAGGTAGTATTAGCAGTGGGCTTTCCACTTTCATGTGTGGTCTTTCGGGTTAAGTTCTATTAATTTTGCATACTGTCATATTTCAGACCCCAGAGTGCAGTGAGTGCGGTTAAGTTTAAAGTCTAGAAAGGGATCTCCCAAACTTAAGATGGCGGCTTAAAGCCAAGGGGGAGATGATAGAACAAGTAACCAAGTTTGGCTCTCAGATTCTAGTAATAATATCAGTATGACATAGAACATCAGAATGAAAGAGCGAGGCTCAACCCATTCCGGTCTCAGTATTTTTCAGTTATCCTAATATCTACTCGTACCTCACGTTTCAGTTCCATGATCATAGTTTATGTTCATGTATATGCTAGAAAATCACGTGCTCTTCCAGATTCCTAAATGAGGAACTTCAGTTCATTCCGCCGTCGGAATCACATTCCATATGTTATGAACCCTAAATTGAGGTCATG
>NW_025854458.1:0-3214 GCF_002878395.1 Capsicum annuum
ATAAAAAAATCGTGATTATATCCCAAGTGATCAGGACTTTCACCAACTAAAAAGATCATGATATTATTTAGTTGATGCTACTTTTTACCCCAACTGATCCTAACTTTTAGCCACTAGAAAGATATTCTATAAATGTATGGAGACTTTTTGTTTAAGAGATTAACATGTGTTAAAGGCAAGCACGTGGGTTGTACCGGTCAGCTTTGAGCTGTCGAGTGAGGATTGGCCGAGGGGACTTCCATCATGTAGCTAGGTACAAATAGGCTGTGTTTCAATAGAAATGAGATACATCTGTATTTTTGAATTTGAATTGATAATGATATTTTTCAATCGTATCAATCTCATTTTAATTTAAAATATTTTTTTTTAAAACTCAAAAGTGTAAGGTATAAGATAATTATGATATTTTAAAATCCAAGCTTTTCTAATAAATTAATATCACCATAAGTAAAAATAAATATTTTTATGTATTCAAAATTAGTAAAACACTAAGAAAATTTCACAAAAAATATTAAATTATAAAATAATTTATTTGGATTTTTGTTTGTAAAATAACACATTTATCAATAATAAAAATAAAAGTTTATTTTATATTTGTGTGTTTTTTTTAATTTTAATATTTATTAGAGAGGAAAAAGACAAAAACATAAGAACAATAAATTAAAAAATAAAAAATAAAGACTCTTTATACACGGTTTAAAACAAAAAAAAAATAGAATATAAACTACCTTCTTTATTTTTAGCAATAAAATGCACATTCTTTTCTCTCCTTTTTGACTTCATTTGAAAGTTTGTTGTTTAACTGTGAGTGCTCCTAATACTTGTTCCTTTTTTTTTTTTTATCTACTATTTAGTTATCCAACTTTAATGAACTTAAAATTTTCAAAACAAAATTATTAGGTGTCTGTTCTATTAATTTTCAGGATTGTTGTTGCCATAAATTGATGATTGGTGGAGTTCTCAAATTCAAAAAATACATTTAGGAAAAGAGTTATTATATTGACACAAAAATATAAATAATAATTGAAAGCTAGAGATTTAAAATATAAATTTAAAATAGTAACCATAAAAGCAATAGTAAAAATAATAATTTTAATAATAATAATAATAATAATTTTAATAATAATAGAGAAGAATTGTTTATTTTTTAATTTAAAAGAGATGATAAGAGAGGGAAAAAGGGGGACCACATATGAAAAAGATAAAATAAGTTAATAAATTTTAGAATAGATATTATAAATTCTAAATATCATTTTCTATTTCGTTTATTTTATTATGAAAACTCTTAATTGATATCATCAATTTTAAATATATTTTCAAGCTCAATGGGTAAATTATATTTTATAATTATGATATTTTAGAATCCTATATTTTCTAACAAATTAATATCACATTAAATTTTGAATTTGAACAAAATTTTAATTTTCATGAATTTTTTAATTTTCTAATCTCTTATATATATACCCTGTAGTGACACATATACCAGTTTAAGCTTTCTACTTCTTTTTCTATTGTTAATCATTTAAAATTTTTTATTTATCGTAAATCTTTCAAACTTTCTATTGTTTGTGTGCTTAACTATTTTCTTTATACGTTCAGTGTAGCAATGATAAAATTTTTGTTCTCATATTTAATACTAATAAAGTCATATTTATGTCCTTCCTTGTTCGTTTTACTCGAAATACTATCATGTTATCAGTATATAAAAGTAAAGAATCTTTACAAATTATATTCTAATATAATTTTTTCGTCATAGAGAATTCTATAATGGATAAAAAGATTTTAGGTAATAGTGTTCATCAAATTTCTTTGAATAGCTATCAAAGTATGTTGATGCTTAACTTAGTTTTTTAATTATTTTATTATTATTATTATTATTTATTATTAACATTATATATATTTTTTATTACAAATATATCTATCATGAATAAAAAATTATAGGTAATTCTCATAAGATTTCTTTAATTAATTATAAATATATATTATTCATGGTTAATTTATTTTTGAATTATTTGATTGTTATTTATGATTAACATTATATTTATCTTTTGAAATAGATGTACCTACTATGAATGAAAAAATTATAGGTAATGCTCATCAGATTTCTCTGAATAATAACAAATGTATATTCTCTTACTTGATTTAATTTTATAGTAATTTTTATTAATTTTTGTGATTAATATTATATTAATCTTTTGTCACAGATGTACCTAAGGAAGCTGAAGTTTCTACAAATCTTATCCACATAAATTTCTCCAAAATACGAAATAAATATTTAAGAAATTAGCAAGTACTATTGAGAATCGAACGGTATAAAGGAGATTTATCAAACCATTTGTAAAAACAATGAATCCAAATATATTTGTACGTGCACAAATATTATTATATCATTTTTATTTGTCTTAATATATTTCTCTGACACATTTACATATCTACTCTCTCCTAAGAAGGTTATAAAATAGATTTATATGCATCTAATTATAGCAATTGATTTATTTTTTTCATGATTTTACTTGCAAATATACATTTATATATATAAAATTATTTACTGATTCTATTTATCATTTAAATTTTTTAAAATCATACAACTAAAATCTCAATAAACAACAAACCAAATGAATATTAAAAGTCAATATTAACTATCGAATAAATTTAGATAGTAAACAATGCAATAAAGAAAATTATAGGTCAATCTTTTGATAATTATATGATTTGTTATTTTTTTATCATATGATTAGATTATGGGATTGTGTGGAAGGAGAGGTTGAGAGGGTAAAGGGGTGGGGTGGGGGAGGGTGGCGTAGTGGCGGCGAAGGAAGAGTACATAGTTCAACTAAATTAATTGAACTATGTAAGTTTTTGAATTATTTATTACAAATTATATTTAATATTTCTTAATTAATTTAAGAGAAAAGACATCTTTTCCCCCCTGAACTTGTCCTCCCAGCTCACTTTAGCACTTAAACTTAACTTCCGTTTATTTACCCCCCTTAACATCTTTAAAGTGTATTTATTTCACTTCTTAATACATAATACCACTCTCATAACGGAGAGTGCATCACACTCGCTGACACATCAGCGCCACATCACCGCCACGTCGGAGCCACGTAAATAAAGTATTTTTTTAATATTATATATATAATATATATAAATATATATAAAATATTTTAAATTAAAAAAATACCTCACCCCCCTATTTTCCATCTTCTTCATA
>NW_025854459.1:0-2897 GCF_002878395.1 Capsicum annuum
TGATTTTATCGATTTATAATAATTTTAACCTAATTTTAACCAATTTATTACAATTCTAGCCTAAATTGTGTCCAATTGAACTCAATTTCAAATTTTGTTTAAATTTTTAACCAATTTCTAAATCTATAGATCTCAGTCGTTGATCAACATTGATCCAACGGCTGGGTTCAAACTCTTGCCTTCTCCAGCCCTGGAGCACCGCCCAAACGCCGCTATCACCAGCCTATACTATTACAAAAAGCCAAAAAACAACACATAAAAAACGACGAACAGTGTCACTTTCAAAAAGTGATGAGAAAAGCTACACTGTCTATCGCTTTTTTAATTTAATTTTAATTTTAATTTATTTTTTATTTAAATTGAAGGTCAATGTCTTAATATCCATCACTTTTTTTGCGGATTATTATGCCAACTTATTAACAAATAATTTATGTATTTTTTGATAAATGTGACAGATAGTGTCGTTTTTTTTAAAGTAATAATAATTATTTTTTCAAAAGCGACATTGTCCGTCGATTTTTAAATTTAATATTTTTTAATAAAATTGACGTACGACGTCGCTATAATTTTTTATTTTTAAAATATTAATTCTAGAAAAACGACGTTATTTTATAATAGACTATTATTATTAATAATAATTTATTTTATAATACATAACATTAATTTTACATGCATAATTTCTTTATATTAAATATTATTATTTTTCTTATTATTATGATTATTATTATTATGTTATTATTACATTTATAGCAGCTCAAACTCAATTCGAGTTTTTCAATTTTATTTAACTTCTAGTCATTTTGATATTCAATTAGTGTCAATTCTAGTCTAAATAAGTTTCAAATTTGATCAAATTAAAAATCTCTAATTCAAATTACTTAAAATTAGCTATCTCTATAATTTTAATCCAAACCATTGATGATATGTCATCAATGGTCAAAATTACATCAACTTCTTGTCCTTTTAATAACACCACCGCCAAAACCCTAAACTTTTTAACACCAAAACAGCCGCTACCTCCCTTGTTTATCTCCTTTCTCTCTCTTCAAACCAACAGCCGACTGCTTCTCATATGTCACCACGGCCCCCGGTGGCGGCTCTTTTTCTCTACTACCAGCGAACATCAAACATCACCTCCCAACAACCACGCCTTCCGCTGCTCCGTCCAGCTTCCGGCGGAACAACACCCGCCATTGACGGAAGCCCAACGACCAGCAACTCCGGTTGTGGCTCATTGGTAAACCCATCGCTAGTAAACCCCGGTTCTAGCCGCCACGCGCCACCATCCTGCCGACCAGTATACATCTCCACCATAAATTTTGCAAATAAGATTATATACATTGGAGGAATTAATTATCATAAATTGATACCCTATACTTATGAGAAAGAGGTTGAGAGAGAAACTGCTAAGACTGTTGATATGAAGGAGAAAAGCGTCGATCCGTACGACCTCAAATGACAGGTTACTTCTTCCTTTCTACTTTTTTTCAATTTAATTTTGTTATGTATTAATATTTCAATTATGAGTTACTGCGTGATCCGACTAATTTGATCTTCACCCAGTATTTGCCTTTCCCTTACTTCCCTGTTTGGTATAATTAATGGAGGACATTGGGACATTTGTAAGGACATTTAGAGCCCTAACTTGGAAAAGGACACATTCTGCTATTGCACTGGATAATAATAGCGGGTAACTGTAATTTTTTTAGGAGGTAATATAATAGTGGGTAACAGTATTGGATACACAGGAGGAGTTTAAATTGAATAACTCAAGTGTGCTTTTCCCCCTGCCATCATAGACACATAGACAAGATAAATAAATAGATTTAACTTTGAGTTACAAAATTCAACTAGTGGAGATCACAAAATTTACATTCATCAAGTCGTCTAAAATTTCTGAAGTTCACTTGGTTTATGTGGCTTGAGTTAAAAAATAGATATCATGTGAAGAAAAATTATCTTGGACATACTATGCAATTTGATGTGTAGTGAAACAAAATACAGTAATAAGTATCTGAAAGAAACCTCCAAGATCCCTTTTTGTGTTATGGTCACTGGTGTTTATCAATGTACAAACTGTGACATAAATATGCCTATTTGATAATTGATTTATACATTAAGAAAAACTGTGTAACGAGAAGGAGAGGTGACTTGAAATGTGTACCAGTGAGTTGAAAATGGTTAAGAGTAGTGATTTGAAATGTATGCTAGTGACTTTAAAATGGTTAAGTGTAGTCATTGAAATTGTGAACTCGTGACTTGAAAATGATTAAGTGTAGTTACTTGAAATGTATATTTGTGACTTTAAAATGGTTAAGTGTAGTGACTTGAAATGTGTACTTGTGACTAAAAAATGGGTAAGTGTTGTCACTTGAAATGCAAACTAAGTTACTTTAAATTGTGAACTCGTGACTTGAACATAATTAAATGTAGTGTCTTGAATTCTATACTAGTGACTTTAAAATGGACAAGTATAGTGACTTGAAATGTGTACTAGTGACTTGAAAATAGTTTAAGTGTAGTTACTTGAAATGTGTACTAGTTACTTGAAAGTGGTTAAGTATAGTGACTTGAAATGAATGATTAATTGTAGTGACTTGAAAATAGTTAAGTGTAGTTACTTGAAAATATGGTTAAGTATAGTGACTTGAAATGTATAATAGTGACTTGAAAATGGTTAAAGTGTAGTTACTTGAAACGTAAATTAGTTACTTGAAAGTGGTCAAGTATAATGACTTGAAAATGGTTAAGTATAGTTATTTGAAATGTTAAGTAGTTACTTGAAAATGGTTACTTGAAAATGGTTAAGTATAGTGACTTGAAATGTGAATAAGTTATTTGAAAATTATCAAGTGTAGTTACTTGAAATTGCAAATTTGTTACTTGAAAATAGTTAG
>NW_025854460.1:0-2939 GCF_002878395.1 Capsicum annuum
CCCACCAATAAACTGATTTTAAACTTCTAAATGACTATAAATTATAATTTTCTAAAACATTAACCATATTATGTAATTAATATAGTATTTTGTCTATAATATGTATTTTTTCCTTTATTATTTGGGGTAAAATATGCTCCTACCATTACAAAATTGGTTTAAATATGCCCTTATTCACTAACGGTGAAAGCTTTCTAATACACTCCATTTTCGTGCTGAAAGGCTCAAATCTTTTGTGTTATTTATGGAAATTATTTTCTTGATTAATTATGCAATCAAATGTTCCTTAATTTATAGCAAAAACTAATATGAAATTAGTCCAAAGTAGGGGTTCAAGCCTAGGAAATAGCTTCTTGTAGAAATACAAAGCAAGATTATGTGCAATCATATCATTCCCGAAATTCTGCACACAATAGGAGCTTTAATGCACCGAACTGCCTTTTTAAAGTTCTAATTTCGCTTGACATTAATGTAACAGAAAACCAAGCCTCAACATCAAGTTGTCAAAAGCTGCTACTGACAAGCCTGTTGTTCAATCCCAGTTTGAATGCACCATTACACAGTGGTGTCTTTCAAGAGGTCGTTTGGTAAGTTTCAAGACTCATTGAACTGAAGAAAATGTTATCTTGGTTAACGCTTTTCTGTAAAATAATGATTTGAACTTGCTTATTTTCTGATGTTTGGTAACTAAGTACAGTATTGTTTCAAAAGGATTTAATATAATCTAGATAAACATTATGGAAGGTGGGGAAGGGGTTGATGGCAATGCACCAAAAAGATATTTAGCGGCAATTACTTAACGACAATAATTTCACTGCTAAGTATTAATTTTAGAGGCAATTATTAATGACAATATTTTAACACTCATCGTAAATGTTCCTAAAGCCTATAATAACATTGCATCCAATAACAATTAACTAATATCGATAAATTAAAGCTTTGTCATTCTCTATTAAATTGCATTTTTATTGTTGTAGTGTGGTGATAGGGGCTACTGGGGTGTGGATGGATCATAGGTGAGGGTGTTGAAGGATTGAGATCAGTAGTGAGCATACAATTAATGTGGTACATCATAACAATTAAAAAGACATCTTTTGGGAAAAAGGTTTTTTCCTTGGTACCAAACACACCCTTGGAATTTAATGAATTTTACATTTGTTACCCAATCATAGACAATTGCAAGTACTGCATCTCTATGGTACACATGAATTAAACCCCAAAAAGGTAATCGTCCTATACCACATAATGTAAAAAAACCTTATATTAATCTTGGACTCAAAAATCCTTTTTATGTTATTCTTCTATATGCTAATTGGAGTTATTTTTAGTGCAACTATGAATTAGTAATATGGACTGCATGTATTGATGCAATGATATACACTATTTCAGCATGTCCCTAAACAATTTGCATTTGCAAACGGTCTCATCAACAAGAAGTATGATTTAATTATAAGAGATGAAAGACAAAGGTCGTGAAATTTAAAGATCCTTTATCGGGGAACTCAAATCTATATTTAAAGACAAGGGTGATGGCATAAATTCGTCGTTGATAATTACCTAAAGAAGAGAGATCGAATAATGTTTGAGGTTAGGCACCAATATGGAAATTTCAAGTTGTTACTAATGAAGAAACTCCATTAATTCAAAAGATTCAAGGTAAGTTCTCTTATCAACGCAAACCTTTGGAAGGCTATTTTTGTAAAAGTATTTCTTTTTAATTATTTTTTTTTACAATATCTACCTTCAAAGATCAGTTTTTTTAGCACCAAGAAAAGGTCCTCCAAAAGTCGTTTTTTGCTAGAATATTTTTTAAATAAAAAATAAACAGATTAATAAGCGGTAGAAATGTATCTTAGCACGGTCAAAATGTTTCCTGCTCATTTTTGGAAAATATCCACATGTTACATTTTCCTTTTATCCTAATTGTTACACTTTCTTATTATGCTTTCTTTTTTCTTGTGCTATTTATCTTTTAATAAACAGGCATTATGAAAAATCCCTCAAACATGAGTCCTCTCAATGCTCAAATATCATCTACTTCAACTGTTTAATCTGTCATAGTAGGTTGTTTACTCGATTGTCTTATGTGTTATTTTAATTTGTAGGTAACTTAACTTGACAGCTTAAAAAGTTGTACACTTTGCGTTGGTGTTCCACCAAGCCATGCAATTTAACCTAATTAGTAATTAAAACTTCAATTGAGAATACATATTACTTAACTAAGGTTAACCGATAGATTTAATTTTTATTAGTCTCGCATCAATTTCTTCGTTTTAAATATCATGTGTGTACAGAACTTGAACTCTTTTTGTTGTAGTCCTTTTTTTGTAACGATGACTGAAACTTATTTAGAGTTCAGGATCTATTGAAAACAGTCTCGTTATCTTTACAAGATAGGAATAAGATCTATATACACAACACCTTTTAGAGACTCCACTACGACACTACACTAAATATATCACCGAACTTGTTTGAGATAGTGGATTTTTTTGGGGGTAGTATATTGCATTGAATTTTGCAAAGTCAAGTGGATTGATGAATAGAAAGTGTGAGATGATTCTTAAAAATGAAGCAATGAGATGTTGGTCAGTGTGGCTTGGGAGAGATTCACATCATTTGGAATCACAAGTGGATGGACAAAATTCAGAGCAGAAAATAGACTTCAAGTAGGGAATGCTTACAAGTTTGAACTCATCAAGAATGGAAAAATACCTATAGCACACTTTCATTGTAAGTGTTTAAGTACTTTCACTTCTGATGTATTTTAGCTGAGTTTAAGTTCCATGCTTTAACGATTTACAAAAAAATCACTATTAAGAAGTATCACCTTACATTCTATTAGTTTTAATACATTTGTGTTTAGTTTAAGTTTTATGTTCTGATAGCATATACACAAAAGTATCACTAAACATTCTTTTGGTTCTAATATATATATATAT
>NW_025854461.1:0-2786 GCF_002878395.1 Capsicum annuum
TATAGCCAAACTTACCCATATTGGACCTACTAAAGTGATGATTGATTGCTAACACCTACAAATCACTCCCCTAGTAATGCATAATCCCAAGATCCGTGCATAATTGTTAAAAATCTTATTATTCATAGCGCCAAAGTTATACTAGAAAAACCCCAAAGAAACATTAGTGTAGATATCTATCTCCCCCATTTTTATCTTGGTGTAATATTGGTTTGAATTTAAGTTGTGTCTATTATTTTGAATTAACTTGATTGCCACTCACATTGCTCCTCGAGGATGCGACCCCGACTCTAAAGTTGGGTAAATATATTGATGACCAGCTTCTTGCACTAGATTGCATGTGTAAGTTAAGCGTTATCAAGAGATGCAGTTCCATTAAGTGTACAAGCCATTATATGTCATCTCAAGAGCTTGACCCCCTGCAGGTGAATCTAGAAATATTTTTGTATTATGATCGAGAGAATCTACAAAAGTATAAGAAAGTACCTCATTGGACTTTTGATGGTGTGGACAGTCCTTAAGGAGTACCTTGAAGCGTTTTCAAGAATGATAAAGATTCTCGTTTGGATTTTCTTTGAAGTAAACTCTCTCACTACGACGTCTCACAGTCATGCTAGAGGGAAAAACCAGATAAGGATTTTTGGAGCTATGTTATCCCATGATGTGATTTAATTTGTTGGCTTCGTATTCAACCATTTTTTTGCTTTTCCTAATAGTGAAAAGGGGAACTACATCAAACGCACATAGTCTGCATTCACACCCATAGGAATGGATGTGTCACTAACCTCAAGGAAATTCTGTAAGTGGACCTTTCGATCTTCATGTGAAAGCCCAGTGAACTGTACAATACTAATAAGAAGTTGTACCATATTCTGCTTAAGCTAAAAATTACCTCTAGTTGCTGGCTTTTGAAACGAGGAGGTCAAACTAGTTGGAATTGGGATTGCCACTTCTCAGACTGTCCTGCGGGTTGCTTGTTCCTCAGCCATTGAAGAAGGATCTCTTAATCTTCTTTGATTTGCGGACTTCGAGGAGAAGGATTGTTTCTCTTTTTGCGTTAATGGAAAAGTTGCTTAGGTTTGGATCTTGGTTCAATGAAATCCTTATACCTTGCCACCTTACTACTTTATAAACCTGTTTCCTACAAATACAAAACCAAGAACAAGCGTAAAAAACATCAAAGAAATCTAAAATTAAAACAAAGAATAAAACAGGTGTCAAATTACAAGTCCCCGACAACGGTGCCAAAAACATGACAGTACCCATGTAAGCACGCAAGTGTACGTGGTATATAAAGAAGTAAAGTGGCCTTTAATGATTTCCAAGATGATCTAGGGTCTTCCAAAATGTCCAAAGCGGGTTTTAAGACGTTATATGTAAAGTAGACAAGACATAAATCAAATAGGATCAGCTTTCCACGTAGTTATTTTCCAGCTGAGCAAACTATACCCACATTTCATCATCATCACATTGCACTAGAGTGTCCATTGCTATTAGCATGCGAAGCGGTGTAATCG
Source organism: Capsicum annuum (assembly GCF_002878395.1). Classification (NCBI taxonomy): domain Eukaryota; kingdom Viridiplantae; phylum Streptophyta; class Magnoliopsida; order Solanales; family Solanaceae; genus Capsicum; species Capsicum annuum. The sequence continues at coordinate 1,518 of NW_025854461.1, forward strand.
CATTGATATTTTAGAAGTTGACAATTACCGATTGGCTTATTACCACGGTTCGACCTTCTTCATTGCTATTAGGACAAAATCATGGTTGTGGATCACTATTTTGGGCCCTTTCTGAATCTTTTGGGGTGTCTCACATGCCAAAGGACATTCCCACGGTCCTCACACACCCTGCATATTCGAAGTATCTAAATTGCGCCAACTTGTGTATTATGCTGTTGTTGATCCATTCCAAGACTTTTTGCGTTGTTTGTAATTTAGTTGAAGCTTGTATATCCTTCATATATCATCATAATCCATTAAAAAATAAACCTATACCATTAAACACAATAATTTAGAGTTCAAAACAACACAACATCCAAGACGGTGAACTAGAAACAAGAGTTAAGACTAGGCTCACCCACATTGATCTTAAGCTTATTGTTTTGACTCTTGTCTTGATCCAATTGACCCTTGAAAATTTTCAAAAATTTGTTTAAAATATAAATACACAATAATAACCTTATAAACTCATAAATCATATTATAATACAACACGATAGACTAGACAAATACCTAGCTCAAGCTAGTCTCTCTAGTTTTCTCGGTTGAACTCTAAATGCTTAAATTGAATCCAAACTCATGTGAAAACACCATTAATCATTGGAAACACATATGTGAATACTTAGATGCACATTTATATCATTATTAACACATTAAGAACATGAATTATCCTCAAAATAAGGCTAAATAGGCTAGAATAATAAGGGTAGAATGCATAAATACCCCTAACATCAATATTTTTCATTAAAAAATGTTTGAAATTATATGATTGACAACTATTATGTTGTATAGTTAGTCAGTAGAAAGAGAAATATTGGATATAAACCTCTCTTTATTTTCAAAAATATTAAGTAAAAAGAAAATTTTATTTTTAGTACAAGGGTCAAGCAAAATAGAAGAAAGAGAAAATGGTACCCTCTCAATTCCTTTTTATTTTTTTCTTTGTCTTGACAAATGACATAAGAATTTAATATATTAAGAGTAAAACATATGAAATCATCCTTATTAATTATGATTTAAAAATTTATATTTGGCTATTAATACTTTATGTACTTAATAATAATAATGTGAAAAATATATAAATCTTTTATGATATACTAAAATATATAAGTAAGACAAATAATTTATTTTTAATATAACAAATAGTAAAATAGAACAACTAATCTAATGAGGTATAAAGAGATATTTATAAAACAAAAATATGTGAATGTATATATGTGTGAATAGCATG
>NW_025854462.1:0-3696 GCF_002878395.1 Capsicum annuum
CCTAGCATGCCTTGGTCAATTTTTGACCCACAGCACGCCCGGACCCCAGGCCCTCCCCTGGAATCGTGGGCTATAGCTCGCCGATTTGGCCCAAAATGCCCTTTTCATGTTGTTCACTCATTTGTCCACCCAAATGACCACAAATATTGAAACATACCACACTGGAATAATCCACAACATCCCTGGAAATCCCCAATCAATTTTCAGCCCAAAATACGCCTGAACCTCTATCCCATCCTTAAAATCGTAGGCTATAGCATACCAATTTGGCCCAATTTTTGACCTACAACATGATCGGACCCCTGACCACCCCCTAAATGTCCACAAATATTGAAATGGACAACATTGGGATGATCCCCTACCTCCTTGGGATGCCTTGGCCTTTTTTTGGCCTAATGCACCCCCAAAAATGGACCCTCCCCCAAAAATGTGAGCTATAGCACACCAATTTGACCTGAAAATACCCTGTTCATGGTATTTCGCCCGGTTGCGCACCCTAATGGCCACAAATATTATAATGGGCCATACTAGGATGATTTCCAACCTCTCTGCTATGCACCGATCAATTTTTAGCCTACAACATGACTGAACACTAGGACCACCCCCAAAAACATGGGCTATACTACATCTATTTAGCTCAAAAATGCCTCATTTGCATCGTTTTGCTCGTTTGTCCACCCAAATAACCACGAATACTGAAATGGATCATACTGAGAAAATACTCAACCCCCCTGGCATGGCCTGGTTGATTTTTATCCCACAGTACACCCAAACTTTGGGCTAAACCCCAGAACCCTGGGCTATAGCACATCGATTTGGCTCGAAAATGCCCCATTTATGTCGTTTTACATATTTCTCCACCCAAATGGCCATGAATATTGAAACAAACTACACTGTGATGATCCCCAACCTTCTTGGAAGGCCTCGATTAATTTTTGTCCAAATCCACGCCCAAAACCCTATCCCACCCTAGAACTGTGGACTACTGCACACCGATTTGGCCCTAAAATGCCCTATTCATGCCATTTCACCCGATTGCCCACCCTAATAGCCACGAATATTGAAACAGGCCATCCTGGGTTGATCCCTAACCTACCTTCCATTCCTCGATTAATTTTTGTCCTACTGAATGCTCGGACACTGGGCCCATCCCCAAAAACATAGGCTATAACACACCAATTTGGCCCAAAAATATTCATTTACACCGTTTCACCCGTTTGTCCACCCAAATGGACATGAATATTGAAATGGACCATACTGGGATGATCCCCAACCTCCCTAATATGTCTTAATCGATTTTTGGCCCACAATATGCTTGGAACCTGGTTCCACCCCCGAAATCGTGGGTTTAGCACACTGATTTGGCTTGAAAATGCCCTTTTCATGTCGTTCTGCCCATTTGTCCACCCAAATGGCCATAAATATTGAAATGGATAACACTGGGATGAACCCCATCCAACTTGGCTTACCCCAGTCGATTTTTAACCCACAACATGCATAGACCCCAAGCCCACCCACATAACCGTGGGCTATAGCATATTAATTTGGCCCAAAAATGCTCTATTTACATTATTTTGCCCATTTGTCCACTCAAATGGCCACAACTATTGAAATAGACCCCCTGGGATGATCCCAACTCCCCTGGCATGCCTAGGTTATTTTAATCCTATAGAACATCTAAACCCTGGGTCCACCCCCAAAACTATGGGAAATAGCATGCTGATTTAGACCGAAAATATCTCGTTCAAACCGTTACACTTGTTTGTCGGCCCAAATGGCAATAAATATTCAAATGGACTACCCTGGGATGTTCCCCAACCTCCAAATCACACTTTGGTTGATTTTTGGCCTACAACATGCCCAAACCCTCGTCCCACACCAAAACCGATGGCTATAGCACACTGATTTGGCCAAAAAATACACTATTCGCACTGTTTCACTCGTTTGTCTGCCCAAATGTCTACAAATATTGAAACGGACCACACAGGGGTGATAACCAACCTCCCCAATATGCCTTGGTAAATTCTTTGCCCATATCATGCTCGAACCTCTGGTCCACTCCCAGAACCGTTGCTACAATACATCGATTTATCCCGAAAACTTTTTGTTAGCATTGTTTCTCCCATTTGTCCACCCAATTAGCCAAAAATATTAAAATGGACCATACTGGGATGATACCCAACATCCTTGGCATGCCTCAGTCAGTTTTTATCCCACAACATTCTCGATCCCTAGATCCATTCTCAGAACCGTGGGCTATAACACACCGATTTAGCCTAAAAATATCTCGTTCGCATTATTTTACCTGTTTGTCCACCTAAATAGACACTAACATTGAAAAGGACCATCCAGGGGCTATACTTACCTTCCCTGGTATGCCTCAATCAATTTTTAGCCCACAACACACTCGGACCCCAAGCCCACCCCCAAAACCGTGAGCTATAGCACATCAATTTAACCCAAAAATGCCCCGTTCGTGCTTTTTTGCCTGATTGTCTACCTAAATGGCCTTGAATATTTAAACAGACCATACTAGGATGATCCCCAACCTCCCTGACATACCTCGGTCAATTTTTGACCTACAGCACGACCAAACTTCGAGCCCACCCCCAGAACCGTTGGCTATAGAACACTAATTTAGCTTGAAAATGCCCTGTTAACATCGTTTAGACCATTTTTCCACCCAAAAAGATATTAATATTAAAATGGATCACACAGGGATAATCCCCAACCTCCCTGGCATGCTTAAGTAGATTTTTGGCCCACAACACGCCCGAACCTCGAGCGCACCCCCGGAACCATGGGCCATGGCACATCGATTTATCCCAAGAATGCCTTGTTCGTGCTGTTTTGCCTATTTGTCCACCCAAATGTCCATGAATATTAAAAATAACCACATTGTGGATTTACCCAACCTTCGTGTCATGCCTTGGTAGAATTTTAGCCCACAGCTTGCCCAGATCCCGAGCCCAACCCCAGAACTGTGGGCTATAGAACACTAAATTGACTCAAAAATTCCCCGTTCGTGTTATTTCACTCATTTGTCCACCCAAATAGCCACGAATTATGAAACAGGCCATATTGGGATGACCCCTAACTTCCATGGAATGCCCCGATTGGCTTTTTACCAATAGAACACTCGAACCTCGGGCCCACCCCTAAAACCTCGAGCTATAGCACACCAATTTAGCCTGATAATACCTCGTTCATATTGTTTCACTTATTTGTCTAACAAAATTATCATAAATATTGAAATGGACCACACTGGGATAATCCCCAACCTTCTTGTTACGCCACTGTCGATATTTAACCCATAGAATGCTTTTAACTGGGGGCCCATGCTCAAAACCGTAGGCTATAAAACATTCATTTAGCTCGAAAACATACTATTTCCGCTGTTCACCTGTTTGTCCACCTAAATAGCCATGAATATTAAAACAGACCATGCTAGGATGATCCAAAACCTCCCTGGCATATCCCGGTTGATTTTTGGCCCACAGCACGCCAAGACCCCTGGCCCACCCTCTAAACTATGTGTTATAGGAAACAGATTTGGCCTGAAAATAACCCGTTCGTGCCTTTTCACCCGTTTGTCCACCCAAATGGCCACAAATATCTAATGAACCACACTGGGATGATCCCCAAACTCCCTAGCATGCCTTGGTCAATTTTTGACCCACAGCACGCCCGGACCCC
>NW_025854463.1:0-3630 GCF_002878395.1 Capsicum annuum
TTTTTTTACAAAAAAAATAAAACGGGATTTTGACTTTTTTTATAATTCCAAATACAACTGACCAAACGCTGAGAAGAAAGCAACTGTCTTTACAATACAACTTGCTTTGGTAAATAAAAAATGATCCCTATTATAAATGAGAAGAAAGCGATCATCTAATTATGTCAAAAAAAATCAATTGATATTGAATTTTAATTTATTGAATAAACTTATTTAATAATAGGAGGCTAGATTTTTTACATATTTCTTCTTTTTCTGGGGCAAATAACCGGAGCACTATATTTACCAAGTAAATGTTTGTACAGCTCGAGGAACTAGTAAGAGGAGCACAAGAAAAAGAAAAAGAAAAAGAAACAAATCAAATAGGGACACAACATCAATCTGTAAAATCCCCTATACTTTGTATCAACTGTGACTGCTTATCCACATTTACTCAGGATAAAAGTTCATATACTCTATTCTCTGCTGCAATCTCCTCCTAGTCATACGTCGATTATGCACTTCCTGCACAATTTATTTCATCGCTGCTTCAATACTTCTCTGCCTTTGTTGAAACACCCGGGTATTTCTTTCCTTTCAGTTCTAATTAGTAGTAGCAGCAATACTCGTGCATTTGATTTCTGCAACTGTGTTGTTACCTTTGAAATGTGTGGAATCCCACTGTTCATCCAACCATTTCAAGGAAGGTCTAACCAACCCTTGCAATTTTAAGATCATTTTCCAGACAATAATAGAGTACACGACACACTTAAAAACAAATGTGCAATGCTTTCCTCCTCATCGTTGCACAATGAACAGAAGGTATTATCAATTTATTCCCCACGTGTCCAACCTATTTCTAGTTAACAGTTTTTCGCAAATAACCAATCTCAACATAAAGATCCACTTTCCTGCTCCAAAGTTGTTATATACTTCTTTTCTCCAAGATACTTCAGGAAATGGGCCGCTTAGCACTACATAAATATTCTTTATAAAGAACTTTTTTCATCTCAAACAAATCTTGCTCTTGTATTCTGATATTTTCAAGATAGGATTTTGCTTTAAGGAGTTTCCTTATAACGTAACTAACGTGGTATTACTAGCTTCTAGATCCCACATTGAAATTTATCATAATACTAATTTCACGAGGTCCGGGCTTAAACTCAACGTATAAATTACAATCAGTATATCTAATGATCTGTTAAAAGTCTTGTTGATAAGTTTTCATAATTATTAGAATTGTTAATCACGTAATTAGATAATTTTAAATAAAAAACATTATCTACGAGGAAAAAGATATTACCAGAAAATTTAAATATATCAAAAAGTTACAAGTAATTATATTGACATGATTTAAAATATTTAATAATTACTCTTCGATGAAGATCATAAATAGAAAAAGAATATTGATATTTGTGTAAAATCTGCGAGTATTTATTTTCTTAGTTATAGCTAAAAATAAATTTATTTTGATATTTATTATATAAATTAACTTAATAAGGATCTATAAGGGTATTAAATTATAATTAAACTACATTAATAGATTACTCAATTTGATCAATTTACTTATTATGTTTACATTTTACACACCCCTTACAAGAGTAGCCTATTCATCCCATTTTAATTATTGTTTTATACTTTTTCATGTCCACTGCGAGAAGCAGTATATATATATATGATATGGGGTTGTAGTTGAAAAACATTGCAAACTTTAATTTTGTATTAAAAGTTTGTTTGAATTTTTTTTTTTTTTTGAGTTAAAGTGATTGTTGTTTCAAAATGAAGGGAGTTTTAATTAAATAGTAATCTAACAAGTGGCAAGAAAAAATTAATTATAAAAAGTCAAATGGAATGATCTTAACAAAAAGAATAAGGGCGAAAATGAAAATATGTAATGAAAAACACTATTATTTGCCATGTGTAATAATTTCGTTTTACCAAAAACTTAAAATACTAAAAAAGCCCTTGTGAGGACTACCAAAATCTCAAGATCCTCTCTTATATATAATACTAGAGACACGATCCAAACCCGAGCCTAGCCGTGTCGGGTATCTCAAGTCCAACCAGGACCGGAGACCACCCGAAATACCCAAATCATCACCCATCTTACACACCTCGTCGGATGAATTCTGAACATATAACAAGATAAGAGATTATCAATTTTAAAGCATTATAATATGTCTATAAACAAAATCATCAATTCACAACCAAACCTCCAATCAATACCAATATTAATGCTAATGCCAACACCGATACGGACACTGCCCATGCCCACAGTAGTCTGACAAACCCTCTAATCAAAATCAAAGAACATCCAGTCGGGACATTGTAACGCCCCGCAACCAGGTCCCGGAACGTCACACGATGCTTAAGGCTACAAGTAGCCCCAAGCTAACCCTTTGAATCTTCTACTTCATATATTAGCTTAATTAAAGATAAAAAGCATGAACTCAACACTGTGACATCATAAAATGAGAAATATGAATGAAATACTTGGTCTGAACAAACTACAACTCAAAGAAAATCTCTAAGTGCTGATAATCTGATGACTAGTCTGACAAACCTCTACTACTACAAACTAGAGAGCCATTGGGACAGGTCCCCAACTGACTCATACTCAACTGACAAGAATTAAACAGCTACTAAATAAAATTGAAAGTATGATAATAACCGGTCCTCAAAACATGAGGACTCACCACGGCTAATATGTAGATAGGAGTGCTTGAAAAGATCATTGGTGAGGCTGAGTCTGTGCACCCTGAACCTACATTATGAGAATATATGGCACACAGACAAAATATGTGGGTCAGTACTTTGGGAATGTACTGAGCATATGAGGGACTGTGCAATTAAAATACTCAATATCATAAGGTTTTATAGAAAACCTGCATGGGGTAAAACATACTCACATAGCTTGAAATAAATATATACCACAAGACTCATAAATCATCATGCTTTTACTTTAAACCTCAAATTATCATGACACCTGAAATTATTAGGACCATAGCTTTCAAAGCACTTATACTTTCTAAACTTTGTAACTTTAAGACAAACTCTTTAAAACTTGGAAGACTTTAGAACTTAGAGAACTTTAGGAACTTAGGGAGTTTCTCTTAACCGATATTAACCATGTGAGCTACATGGAGTCCAACGTCTTACTCACATTGGGGAGAGTTGTTCTATCCTTGCCATCGGATAAAACCTTAACTTTAGTGATCACTATCTTAACCCACTTGGGGTATATCAAGAACCTACGGGGGCATGTAGTTCTGAGGCATGAGACCTCGGAATCAAGCCCAACTCGATGCTAAATACTACTCCCTTACTTAGCTCAAAACTTTAGAAAATCCACCTTAAAACAATTCAACAATATATATATATATATATAATGGGAGCCAAAATACTTTCCCTTTACTTCAAACTCAAGAATGTGGATTTATATTTTAACTTATAATCAAAACTCACTTCTTGATATTCTTTAAAACTCGCTAACATCTCATTCTCAAACTCATGCTTCAACCATAAGGTTCAATTCATAGCAATAGGACTTGAAATTCTCAAAACATGATATAGACGTTAAATTATGCAACTTAAACCATAAATTGACAATTTAAAACATTAATATGCATAATAATATTACAACTCAAAGAT
>NW_025854464.1:0-1417 GCF_002878395.1 Capsicum annuum
CATAGTAGATATCTTATCATCTATATTGGAGAAAAGTGATCAGTAGAAACACTGACAGATTGAGCTTGTTGATTTATGTACTAACTCGGGCATATTTTTTGATAGGGTAATGAGCTCAGAGTTACATAACGTTTGATAGGCTTGGTAGAGCTGGTTTAGATCACACGTTATGTAACTCCATGCTTTCTAATTTATCAAATTGGTTAAGCAAGATGCATGGATCAACGCTCGATAAAAGTGTGTTGTTCAACTGTTGGGACCACATCTTCAACGTGCATCAATATATTTTGACCTAAAACAAACACAACAACCCTCGATGTATCCTTTAAGGCTTCTACAGAAAGTATTCTGAAGGGCTTCTAGAATGCTACAAGTTTAAAGGTAGTGTTCCTGATCGAGGTCACAAGAGATAAGGAACTCCTTACCAACTTTGAAGATGGCAACGACCAGCTTGAATACAGAATCAACAAGCTGGAGGAAAACTTAAAAATTATCGGGATTCATATACTACAACAAGCTTCTGATCTTCTCTAAGGAATGTTGAAAGCATGCTAAGGCAAGAAAACACAATCAATTAATCCATATTGCTAAGGAAGTAATGATACTCTATTTTCCTTTCAATCTAGTTTGTGGTTTCGATTAGGTCAACGGTAATGGACCTGATCAGAAACACAAATAAAAAGGCATGGTATGAAATTTAAAAATCAAAAATTGCCGTCTTTGCTTAGTTTCCTTATTTTAACTGCAGTTGTTGTTGGCGTAAGTTTTCTAGACTTGTTTAGCATCATTTCAACCCTCGATGCCCGTGAGTCTGCTTTGTTGGTCTTCTCCTATTTTCTACCTAGGTGATAATCCCAACCACGCAGCTCCCTAGCAAAGTGTTCATATGCATTATTTTTCTTTCAGAGAGACAATAGATAAAATTACATTACCGGATACACTTTCATATTTGTACTTGATTCAGATTTTGCATTAGTTAAGAAAATTCCATCGGCCAAATTCGTTAGAAGTTACTTTCTACCCTATGTCTCTTCTTCAATTAGCTCTCATATTATATAGTCTTCCATCAACCACCCATTTTCCCTCGAAGCTATTCTCCTACCGCACCTTCTGGAATATAATCATCACCTTGAGCGAGCAACCCAACCATATAAATTTGGCCAGAGAAATTTCTATTGGTTTTCCATTCTTATTTGATGCAATGCAAGGCTTCGAGGGCGCTCTAAGGGTCCAATGCACACTTAAAGTTAAGTCCAATTGCTATTGGTTCTCTACAGTGATGACAAATATTGATCCCTTCTCAAAACTTTGCACGTATAAACACGAGAAATAACCGTCAGTAATTTGTAACAGGGTATCTGCACCATTTTCATGAGGTCCTCAGCCTTATTAATTTTGAACCCATCAAACTTAACAG
>NW_025854465.1:0-1037 GCF_002878395.1 Capsicum annuum
ACACCACAAGATTCATTGTCCAATGCTGCATAAGTTTCTCTTGGATTGCCTGACATCATTCAAATGTAAGTAACGATGTTGCTTTGCTCCATCTCGATGAGTTATATGTCGATTCGTTATGAACAGTAGAATATTTTAAGTATTAAAGAATAAGTTTTATTGAAACATTTAGTTCATATATGTATTGCGCGATATCTGTTATTCAGTGAAGAACTTTATTGCATGTTTGCAACTTTTGCAACTTTATTCAAAAATATATATGTATATTTATAACAATTGATTTTTAGCCCTTCAAGCCCATTAATGCATCGCTCTATCTTTGTGATAACAAGTTCCAACAAATTTGGATTCATAGTGATGGATGGGAATGTGACTTTTTTTGGGACATTGATCAGTAGCAACACATGGTAGGTCCTTCATAAGTTTTGAGTTGATCTGGTCAAGAAACATGAAAGAGGACAATTAGCCTTGCATTTTGGTGTCTCTATTTGGAGAAATAACATAACTATGTAAGAAAGATACCTGAGCTTGCAACTCAATTGTTATAAATCCTGCCACCAGCTAGCTTAATGTCTCCGGCTTGATCTGGATCTGCTAACTTTAAGACAAAGCTCAGTCAGTTGGATATGCAAATATTGTTGCTTGATTTGTCCGCTCATATTCTAAGTGATATATTTCTAAGAGCCCTTAAGGTGGGTTAAAAGAATCAGTTTTCCTTATGCTACCAACAAATTTTATTCTTTGAATTTAATGGATCATGAAGCTTGTCAGTAGTGTATGCAGTTTGTGTTTTTGTAGGCTCTTACTATATGTGAGATATTTCTTCGTTCCTCAATTTTTTTAAAATTATTTTTACTAATATTTCTCACTTGAAAGCTCTGAAAACGGGGAAATTTTGAAATATATATAGCTTTTGAAAATATTTGCATCCTAAGCCCAATATAAAATATTATACCTTATAAAAATTATTATATATGTATCAATTTTATATAAAGTGTATACAAGTTGTTTACATATAAATATAAACTAAATCATGT
>NW_025854466.1:0-2177 GCF_002878395.1 Capsicum annuum
CTATTGTATAATGTTATCTTTTAAATTCTAACTTATCCGTTATTTGCATTGATTCAATAAATACATCACATATTGAATAATAAAAGTGAATATATCAACTGTATTTGGATATATATTATTCTCATTTAACTATTTTGTTAACTGATGTTTATTTTTCTCATGGATTTTAAATTATTTATAATAAATTTATATGATTCCTTGAATGAAAGATAATTTCTTTCGTCAAAACATACTTTGAAAATCAATTTTCTAGGAGCTTAATGGATCATATCAGTGTGAACACAAATAATCCATATGTATTAATATTACTCCTACTAAAGTAAAGGAAAGATAATGAAAAACAAATACTCCCACTAAATTTTATATTATTTTATGTTGTTGTTACATAATTTTTAAAAAGATTTTAATTAAAATAGTATAAGAAGGAAATAATAAGACTTTTTTATCTGTTTAAATGAATAAACAACCTAAAATATTGTAAATGAGAACTATTAATAGTGATGTTTAAGAATTTTTTTGAATTTAAATTTCAATTACTATATTTAATCATATACCACATAATGATAGGTAATTAATTGCGTTAATTAAGATAGAGAAAGATAGTATCTGATTTCTCTTTCCATAAATATAGGCAAATCTGTTTTATCATGCATTGCAGTAATGGATAAGGGTCTACCTAATGTATAAATATATTTTATAAATTAGGGAGAGAGAAAGACTAGCGGGATTATATGTAAATACTTTCATTATAGAAGGGATTTATGTGGTTTATACTTGAAAAAAAACCCACCTTAATTCTAGTTCAACCTACCAGCCCAGCAGCATTAACAAACAATAATAAAAACTTTAGCCAGCCCAAAAACAACAATATCCAGCCCGCATCAGCAGTCCAAGATATGCCAAATTGACCTGGCCCATTCCTTTTTCTCCAATACCCGATACCTCAAATAATAGCTTCTTCAACACGGAAAATTTTATTATGGGTGAGGTGCACCATAACATACTTGTGTGAGGGCCCTTATTAATTGACATGTGTACTATGGGTCCCACTTCATTAATGTCTCACTCTATTTTCATTTCTCTTTTCACACCTCCCTTATTGACTAAACTTAATAATAATAATATTCTGATTATTTTTTATTTGTTTAGGCAAGATAATATTTGATTACAAAATAAATTGGTGAAAGAATTATTCCATCCGTTTTATATTAATTGGTCATTTTTTTACCCAAATGTTAAGAAATTATAAATAAAAAGGTAATTTTATTAACTCACCTTTTAAAAAACTTTTAGGAAACTTTACAAATAAGTGTTAACACTTTCAAAAAGAATTAATTGTAAGAGCAATATGAAAAAAATTTAATTAGTGTTTTCTTGATTAAGTAAGGTGGTAACTAATATGAGATAATTTTTTTTAGTAAAATAAATTAATATGGGACGGAATGAATAATAATTTATATTTTCATAATTAATTAATTGAGGTCATTAATGATGAAGAAAGATAAGGATAAAAATAAAGATTTTGTTGTTTACTTTAAGTTATATTTGATTAAGAGTAAACACTCATAAAGTTAATTTTTAAATTTTTGTATAGGTTAACACCATAATTTATCCGATAATATCATTTCATTTTCATTTTTTAGTTAGACATTTATAATTAATTAAAATGCATAATTAATAAATAATTGATATTAAGTAGGCATTTGGCCATTAGAGCCTAACAAATTAGAGTTGGAGTACTTGTGTTTGATCATATTTTATTTTGAAATTTTTAGATTTTGAAAAGACAACAAATAAATCGTGAGATGAAAAAACATAAAAATAATTGCTCCCAAGGGTGTGGCTTAGTGGTTCCACGAAGTGGGTTGAGTACGATGAGGTCTCAATTCAATAGAGATAAATAAGTAATTTCTTTTCAGTAATTTGTTAAATTAATCAAGGTGCGCACAAATAAAATTGATCTAAAAAAAAATAAAGTATAAAAGAATTAAATAAAAAGAAAAAAAAATAAATGGAGAGAAAAGGTTGATGAATTAAAAAGGAGGAGAGAAAAAAAAATGAAGGGTGAGAGGGATAATAGATGGGACCCACTTATTTTTTTTATTTAAAAAGTAATTGCTCACACACCAAGGTTGTGTTTGGTATGAAGGAAAATATTTTTCATAAAATGTTTTTCA
>NW_025854467.1:0-1651 GCF_002878395.1 Capsicum annuum
GTAAAGGCAGAATTGTAATCCTGTAAAATTCCATTTTTGTATCGATCAAATTCAAAAAAGAGTTAATTTCTGCCGATTTGTATGGATTTGTATTTTTATTCAGTTGCTTATGAGTTATGCCGGTAAAAGGGTTATCTTGGGGTCACTTGTGACCTTAAGTACCGTGTGACGTCTCGGGGACCCGATTTCGGGGCGTTACAAAAAGGTTGAAGTTGATAATGTAATTAACTTTAGTAGTGATTGTAATGACGGAGACACCAGTTTGTACCAATGTACCTTGTAATGCTACTTAATTACTAATGTTATGCATCCTCTTCACCAAAAAAATTACACAAACTAAGATATTGAGTTCAGAGCCTAAAATACAAGTTCTTTATTTAAAATTTCAAAATGGCACATTAAAATAGAAAAATTTCAAAATGAGTAATGGAGTCACTGTAACGACCTAAAAATTTGATGAAATATGTGAAATTTGTGATTTTATGTGATTTAACTATTTTACCCCTTCCCGTAGTTGCATTATGGTATTTCTAGGGTGTGGGAGTGGTTGAAATGATTTTTGATGTATTTTGGTATCATTTATGCAATATTGTGATTTTTGATGGCTTCGAGAGCCTTATTTTGGACTTATGTGGTTATATTTTGATTCGTGCGACGGATGATCGAACGGACTACGTCAGCAGCTCCGAAATATGGGTGTGGGACCCACAGTTAATCGAAACGACCTCGTATGGAAAATCTGACTTTGCCAACAGATTTGAAATATCGATTTTAGTGTGTTAGCATATTTGGTATGATTTTACGACTTTTAAATCTCTTTTCGACCCTCGATTTGGAAAATTGTGATTTTGGGTCTCGGGGGTCAATTTTGTGAAAATGAATTTTTCTGGAAAATCTGGTATCTCTATCGCGTCCGGAACGTTGAATTTAGTGTGGTTTCATAGTTCGTTTATATAAATCAGACTCCGAACGAATCCCGAGCACCCCGTCGAAGTCCATTTCGAGTTAGAATAAAAAAACTGCTCAGTTATGCAGAAAAAAAAATATGCAATATATATAGCAGTTTTTTCACATTTTTGGCTCATTTTGCTCATTTTTCATCTTGTCTCTTGAGAGTTAAACCCTAAATATTTTGGAATCTTAAAAGTGAAGTTTGTGGTAGCTTAGGAAGCTAGATTAACACCTATTTCTTGATTATATTACGGATTTAAGGTAAGAGTTCACCCTTTTCTTAGTAATTTCTTCCTTAATTTCTCAAAACCCCAAAAATCTTAGGTCATGATTTTAAACCCAAATTTCATCCCCTTTCACTTGAATAATATTTTTATCTTATAATTACTAGTTTTTCATCAATTTAAACTTCAAAACAACTCCGATTCTTGATTTTACCTCAGATTTCAAGGATTTTACCTGGTAAAGCTCAAAAATGGTTTTTTTTCAATTTGAACCCCGTTTTTCACTCGATTTAACTTGGGTTTTCAGCTGTAGGTTCCTAAAACTATGGAGAATATATTTTTTAAGTAAAATTTTTAATTTTGATCTTCTTTTTTGGAAACCTATTTTGGGGGTCCGTTTTGACCCCGAACCAAAAGTAGTCAATATGAGTGTCGTTGGTTTTATTTTGATGAGTAGATTTCATATTTGATGTTTT
>NW_025854468.1:0-1106 GCF_002878395.1 Capsicum annuum
GGGTCGAAATGAGATTTAAAAGCCGTAAAATCATACCAAACATGCTAAAACACTAAAATCGACATTACGGATCTGTTTGCGAAATCGGATTTTCTATACGAGGTCATTTCAACCAAAAGTGGGTCCCACACCCAACTTTCCAATTTTTCAACTTTCCGATCAATAGGTCGAAATGAGCTCGGGTGCACCAGAACCCGAACCCAAGGTCTACCTAGCATAAAATCGATATTCCGGAGCTGATGGCGTAGTCCGTTCGGTCATCCGTTGCACGGATCAAAATATAACCATATAAGTTCAAAATAAGGCTCTCAAAGCCATCAAAAACCACAATATTGCATAACTGATACCAAAATGCATCAAAAATCATGTACACCACTCCCACACCCCAAAAATACCATAATGCAACTATGGAAAGGGGTAAAATGGTCAAATCACATAAAATCACAAATTTCACATATTTCATCAAATTTTTAGGTCGTTACAAATTTAAAAATATTGAAAGTTGAATATAAAATTGATTTAGCAGTAAAAGAATGGAGATACGTAAAGACATGGGATTGGCAGTTTATGTAATGGTACGAAAAAAAGAATAAGGATTCGAAAACTATCCATTATGTGTTTCTGTATATGATAAAATCATGAAAAACGAAAGCGCTTGCTCGAATGTTGAATGCAAAATTTCTGTTGTTTATGAGAAAAAAGGAAATTCTAGAGATGACGTTGCATTGGTTAAAGTTGTTAATATAAATGGACATGATAGGACAATTATTTCTGATCCAAATCATAATGAAGTGCTCGTTGGTTAAGTTTATAAGGACAAACCCACTTAAAAGTCTGTGATGAGGCTTTATGTGACCAGAAATAGATTCCAATTCAATATGATATAATCAAATGCAGTCGAGTAGGTGTATTTATCATATTAAAGCATTTGTATTTTTATTCTGTACATGGTTTTGTCTTATGATAAAAATGTATTTATGTATTTATGTATATATAATATGGATAAGTTTATCAAGTTTATTCATATTATTGTCTAACTAGATACATACAGTTGTTATTATAGGTTCCTATTCATACAGAATTTGATAAACAGAATTGTATACGTT
>NW_025854469.1:0-1629 GCF_002878395.1 Capsicum annuum
CATATTTGCGATTGTTCGTGTTTGGAAAAGAGTGATTTAGGTGTTATGCGTTGCAAATAAGTTGGATACCATTGTTAAAAGCTGAAGAAGTAAATGAATCACTAAGTATGTCAGTACTGATTAGAGAGTTATCTCGTGAAGAAGACATCACATAACTCCATTGACGAACATTCGAGCTTTGAGTTTGAATTTGCAGACTGTGAGGTTTCTAAATTATTTTTGTTGAGTGTTGTTTCAAAAGCATGGGTACACTTTAAGGAGCTTACAAATCAGATTTAGAGCTATTTGTTCGAGATTAGAAGTGGTTTTGGCATGCTTTTAGTGGTAGATGAACAAATTTAAATTTAAGATAAAAAATGAAGAAGAAAAATGGGAGAAAAGATGAGGCAGGAGGTATTGGATAGGGAGGGTAGTGTGGGGAGGCTTTTCGAAAAAAAAAATTGTTTTATTAAAAAAAATTTGGGGCCCTCAATGTTTTTTGTTTTATTAAAATTTTTTGGGGGCCTTTAGTGTTTTTATTTTGGGGCGCTCAATGCCACTTGGCATCTTTCTATTCGTGATTTAGTAAAAAATACTCCTCCCACGCCTCCCGCGATTACACTGCACATACAGTGCCATGTAGGCAAAAAATACCCAATTGGATAAAAATTCAGTGGATTTAGGGACCTGATAGGTACAGACCTTAGATGAGGGGCCTAAGTGAATTTTCGAAACAAGTTTGAGGGCCTGTCGATGGATTTGGTAAAAAAAAAAAAAAAGCAGCTATAGCAGATTTTCACCCCTTTTTAAACCTATTTTGCTCATTTTCATCTTGTCTCTTGAGATTTAAACCCTAAAATATTATGGGAGCTTAACATCAAAGTATGTGAGAGCTTGAAAAGCTAAATAAACACATTTTTCTTGGTTTTATTACGGATTAAAGGTAAGAATTCGCCCTTTTCTTAGTAATTTATTGATTAATTTCTCAAAACCCCAAAAATCTTAGGGCTTGATTTTAAACCCATTTTCACTCCTTTTCACTTAAATAATATTTTTATCTTATAATTACTAATTTTTCATCAATTTAACCTTCAAAACAACTCTGATTCTTGATTTTAACTCAGATTCCAAAGATTTTACCCGGTAAAGCTCAAAAATGATTTTTCTTCAATTTGAACCTCGTTTTTTACTCGATTTAACTTGAGTTTTCAGCTGTAGGTTCCTAAAAATATGGAGAACATATTTTTGAAGTAAAGTTCTGATTTTACCTTCTTTTTTTCGAAAACTCATTTTGAGGGTCCATTTTGACCTCGAACCAAAAGTACTCAATATGGGTGTCATTGGTTTTGTTTTGGCATGTATATTTCATATTTAATGTTTTTAGTGGAGTTTGAGATTATTTGTGAAAATTAAGGTCGCAAATTCAAGTGTAACGGATCGGTTTCGACTATCGAGGTAGGTTATGGCTTTTGAGGTAGGTTATGGCTTAACTCTTTTAGACTGGGCTGGGTAGTAAATGATGATACAAAATGCATCTTAAGGGTGGAAACTAATCATGAAAAATGGCTATTTATGTGTTGTGCTCGTGTGAGGGTTTATCTGTTATGTAATTGTCGAAATTGAGTTATTATATGATATGTGTGACCGTGT
>NW_025854470.1:0-1340 GCF_002878395.1 Capsicum annuum
GATTTGACTTGAGTTTTCAGTTGTAGGTTTCTAAAAATATGGGAAACATGTTTTTGAAGTAAAGTTCCAATTTTGCCCTTCTTTTTTAGAAACCCATTTCGAGCCGTTTTGACCCCGAACCAAGAATAGACTATATGAATATCGTTGGTTTTATTTTGACGCATAGATTTTATATTTGATGTTTTTAGTGGAGTTCGAGATCATTCGTGGAAGGTAAAGTCGTAGGTTCAAAGTGTAGCAGACCAATTTTAGCTTTTGAGATAGGTTATGGCTTAATCTTTCAGACTGGGTTGGGTAGTAAATGATGATACAAAATGCATATTAAGGGTGAGAATTAATCATGAAAAAAGGATATTTATGTGTTGTACCCGTGTGGGGACCTATATGTGATGTAATTGTCAAAATCGAGTTATTATGTGATATGTGTGACCGTGTGGGATCCTATGTGATAGTAATAGCCTTGAATACATGTGAATAATTGTATTGTATTGTTAAGCTTCTTAATATGGTATCATTGGTGTATTATGATTATATTCATACTTTATTAACATATGAGATATGTGGAAATTTGTGGATGAAACTAAAATAATGAGTGGATATTGGCTCACGAGGTTGTGAAGATATATCATTGTGGTTGGTTGTGAAAATATATCATATGGTTGGTTGTGGAAATATATCATGTGGTTGGTTATGAAAATACTTATTGTGATCGATTGTGAGCATTACATCCTCATATCATACTCATTCATGAAACATTGGTACCACCGTGGCAACATATGAGAAACACTGACAACATCTTTTTAAAACCCTCCCCAAGGGATGTGCCGAGGAGGATTTATGGTAACACCTTATAAAAATCTTTTCGAGGAATGTATCAGAAAGGAGATATGAGATATATGGATTGCATACGGGTTGACGAACCCCCCATGGATCCCGCATTGGAAGGCTTGCCTCCGTAGGTATATACAGGGATTGTGCAACAATCCTGGAGGTTGTGAGATGACCTCGTGCATCATTATCATCATATACATTGTACTTACTTTATTGTGTTTATATTTTGTTGTAATTGTCTTATCTTCTTTTACTTGTATTTGATGATTTGGTATATGCATGTTCCCTTTTGTTCTACTTATATGTGATATAATGCATACTTGTGTTCTATCTTGTTGTAATATTGCAATATATGTGATATATTAGAACTGTTAGTGCAAGCGGTGTGGGCTACCGTTGTGGGATATTTTCTGATTGAAGGTGACATGCCCTTAGTATATATTTTGTATGATTTACTTACTACTTTTCTTGGCCGGCCTATGATAGCTACTGAGTATAATTAGACCATA
>NW_025854471.1:0-2353 GCF_002878395.1 Capsicum annuum
AGCCTTTTGGCGAAAGTTACAGTTGGTGGCAACAAGAGCGTTTATGGTGAAAATTATATTTAATTTGTGATACTCCACTCTATATCTTTTTGCTATAGTCCAATTCATTTATCCTGACTACCTTGATTAACGCTTTGCAAAATATTGTAATACATTTCTGTAACAATGTATAATGGATTACACAAATGTTGACCAGATAGATGATTGCATCTTTCGTTGTTTTATGTCAATTCGAACAAGTACGTATGAAGTTGGATTTTGTTATAAAGTCGAATGTTTCCTTGGGCATTGTTTCAAATTTTTCAACCAATTTGATAATAACAATGACAATTGTATGAAAAACTATATTAAAAACTATTGTACTGGTGGCAATATTGCTCTAGGAAAAGTTTAAGAACAACAACAACAATAGCAACAACAATTCCAGTGTATTCCTACAAAGTGAGGTCTGGGAAGGTAAAATGTATGCAATCCATACCGCTACCTTCGAAGAAATAGAGAGGTTGTTTCGATAGACCCCCGGCTCAAGATAAAGAATAGTAAACAAAGTTGTAATGAAACAAGAAGCAGGATGGATGACATAACAAAAATATGAATAAAAATAACAAAAATAGAAATAAGAGAAATAGGAGCAAAACAAAAAAAGGACTAAGAAATAGGACACCCACCAAGTAGGAACATACACTCACAGACCAAAGACACCCACCATACCCAAACTCTCCTGGATAGAGACTCCTACCTATAGACACAGTCCTGAGATTGCTAAACCGGCTACACGAGATCTCACCTAACTACTTGCTACAACCCACACACTCATACTAGCCTTCTACCCTTATCCGCGACCTCCACATCTTTCTATCTAGGGTCATGTCCTCAGTAAGCTGTTTCTGCTTCATGTCATGTCTAATCACCTCTCTCCAGTATTTTTTCGGCCTACCTCTACTCCCCCTGAAGCCATCCAAAGCTAGTCTGTCACACATACGAACTGGAGCATCCGTGCCCCTCCTCATCAAATGCCCAAACCATCTCAATCTTCCTTTCCGCATCTTATCCTCCATCGAAGTCACTCCCACCTTATCCCAGATAATCTAATTCCTAACTCAATCCCCTCTAGTAATTCCACACATCCAACGCAACATTCTTATTTCCAGCACCTTCAATTTTTTAATCTGGGAGTTCTTGATTGGCCAACACTCCGCTCCATATAGCATGGCCGAACGGACTGCCACTCTGTAGAATTTGCCTTTACGCTTAAGGGTCACCTTCTTATCACACAACACTCCCGAGATGATCCTCCACTTTATCCAACCTGATCTAATATGATTAGAGACATTCTCATTAATCTCGCTATTCCTCTGAATCATAGACCCAAGATACTTAAAACTATTCTTCTTACAAATATCCTGGGAATCCAACCTCACCACCACATTGTCCTCCTGCCTCAAGTCACTAAATTTGCGTTCCATATACTCCGTCTTAGATCTACTCAGCCTGAACCCCTTAGATTCAAGGGTTTGCCTCCAAACCTCAAATTTTTTATTCACACCTCCCGTGTCTCATCAATCAGCACTACATCATCTGCAAATAACATACACTAAGGCACCTCGTCATGGATTCTCCGCGTCAACATGTCCATCACTAACACAAACAGGAATGGACTAAGAGTCGATCCCTGATGCAACCCTGTCTCAATCGAAAAATGCTCTGAGTCTTCTCCCGCCGTCCTCACTTGAGTCTTCCCTCCATCGTACATATTCTTAATAGCTTTGATGTATGCCACCGGGACCCTCTCACCTCCAAGTATCTCCAAAGAACCTCCATAGGGACTTTGTTATACGCCTTCTCCAGGTCGATAAACACCATATGCAAATCTCTCTTCCTTTTCCTATACTGCTCCACTAATCTCCTCACCAGGTGGATTGCCTCTGTCGTCGAGTAACCAAGCATAAATCCAAATTGATTCTCCAAAATGGACATAACCCTCCTCAATCTCTGCTCAACCACTCTCTCCCAAATCTTTAGAGTGTGACTCAACAGCTTAATACCCCCATAGTTATTATAACTCTGGATGTCACCCTTGTTTTTATATAATGGAATCATCGTACTCCATATCCAAGCCTCTGACATTCTTGCAGACATTAATTAGAAGCTTAAATTAATTAACCCATGTAGGTCTCAAGCGAATATGAATGATCAAAAAGAAAAAAATAGATGAAAAAATGAAGAAAAAAAAAGAAATTATAAGAAACGAGTAAAAAATGAAAAAAATGAAAAAGCAAAAAAGTAAATTAAAGGAAAAAAGAAATAAAAAATAAAAAAAATAAGAAGAAAAGTAACTAGAAAAGAAAAAAAA
>NW_025854472.1:0-1757 GCF_002878395.1 Capsicum annuum
TCAGAATATAGCTTGTCGGAAAATATTTTTCGACTGAAGTAGTCGGATATTTTGTAAATATTTATTTAATAATTTTAATTATTCCGACCACTGTAGTCAGAAAATTAATAAATAAATATTTAATAATTATAATTATTCCGACTACTATGGTAAAAAATTTAATAAATAATTATTTAATAATTTAATTATTTCAACTACTATAGTCAAAAAATTAATAAATAAATATTTAATAATTATATTTATTTCGACTACTGTAGTCGAAAATTTAATAAATAATTATTTAATAATTTAATTATTCCGACTACTGTAGTCGAAAAATTAATAAATAAATATTTAAAAATTATAATTATTTCGACTACTGTGGTCAGAAATTTAATAATAATTGTTTTAATAATTTAATTATTCTAACTATTGTAGTCGAAAATTTAATAAATAAATAAATATTTAATAATTATAATTATTCCGACCAATATAGTCAGAAATTTATAAATAATTATTTAATAATTTTAATTATTCCGACCACTATAGTCGAAAAATTATTAAATAACTATTTAATAATAATAATAATTATTTAATAAATAATTAAATAATTATTATATTTCATTAGCTTACACTGCTTTCAGATCATAAACAACATAACTAATGTAATTTTCATAATTGGATCAAACATGACAAAAATTTATAAATACAACCACTTAAAACCATTCAAAGCAAATATCAAATCAATTAGTTTAAACATCTAAATGTCACAACAAAAAACAAGAACAATAACTACAATCTAATTATCATCAGATTCATTATCTTCCTCGTCCTGAAATACTTGCGGCATGTGCTTCTTAACCAACTCCTCCAATTTATCAAATTTAGCAAACTTAGCATCGTTAGCTGCACATTTCTGCGTCAATTCCACAATTTGATTTTCATTGCTTCCATTTCTTCCATAGTTTGTAAAGTAGAAGAGGAACTGGGAAACAACGAAGGACTACTCGAGGCTTGGAGAACCCCTGTCCCGTAGGTTCTACCTTTCGTTCGACCACCTACCACAGTTGTCCACATATTATTCAGCTCTTCAGGTGATGGTTGGACCATGGTACTTTCCTCTGAAGTAGGTTGAGTTTGACGCCACTCTTCTATGCTTTTTTGAAATTCTTCCTAAAAGAAAAATTATTTTTCAGTATTTAAACAAGCAAAATTGAGTAATAATAAAACAATGTATGTAAAAGTTATTATCTTACATATGCATTCTTAGCACGCGGTTCGATCCAATCTCCTCTTGTACCGTTCTTGTTTTTCTTCCTATGCGTATCTTCATAGACATCAATAAAATGACGCTCTTTTCCCCCATTTTCATATTCCTGCAAAATTTTAGAAAAAGAGATAATGCAAGTACGAAGATAAGTCCAGGCAGCATAGATCAAAACATCTTAAGACTAATAATAGATCATGGAGTCCATGATTCGAAAATACTCAAATCCAACAGAAGTAGTAGTTTAGGTGGATTCTTTTCAAGTGTTTAAGCTATAAATAGATAGTTTGAAAAGGGTCAATAGCTATATAAGGAGCCAATGCCCCAAAGTTGCTAATACCTTATCTCAACCAGGAAAACATTCACTCATTATCAAAAAGTCGAGAGTTAATGAAATACATCCAAGTACAATAAGCTTCATTAAACAATGTTAAATGATTTTGTTGTTTAAAGAAAAAAAAAACTTAACTAGCGTAAAATTAATTATTTAACCTACTACTAACGTAACATA
>NW_025854473.1:0-1918 GCF_002878395.1 Capsicum annuum
CACCTTGACTGTACATTAGGTCTACAAAGCCTCTAGACAATACACAGTTTAACTAAGGTCGGGACACACCCCATCATATAACTAACTTCTATACAATACCAAAAGTGACTGGATGTGACACGGAAAGCCCCGAAGCAAACTGGAGCTCACCAAAAGCAGCTAGATATCCTGGCTCCTACTTATGCGGTGTATGAGCTGAGGTACCAGTGCGTGCAGCATGAAATGTAGGTCCCCCATGGGGGACGTCAGTACGAAATATGTACTGAGTATGTAAAGCTGTAGATAATCACATATGATATAGGAGCTCAATAAAAATCAGAAACAAGTGAATAAATCATAATAGGAGTGGACCACACTTACTAGAACTTGTGACAACCTGTACATTGTATTTATTCAATCACTTTACCTTCGTTCTTATCATCTTTGTAATCATTACTGTACTGTACTGTGACCATTAGGCTGCCTCCAGTACATATCAACTGGGATCGACCCATGCTAGACTTATGCCCCTGGGATACCACCCATAAACACATAACTAGGGATCGACCCATGATAGCCTTATGCCCCTGGGATACCACCCGATAAGAGAGAACTTCCATCACTTAGTTCAATTAATCTTTGAGATTGCTATTTCGGTTGCCACCACATTTTTGATACTTTGAAACAATGATACATCAATAAGAGACATATAAAGAGACCATTAATGCAATAACAATGAAGTAAGAACTCATTGGCACATCAATAAAGTGTTTTGGAGTCATCAATTCCATAACAATGAAGTAGGAACTTATTCGTATATCAATGAAATGTTTTGGAGTCATTAATAGCACAAGGATCTTGTTCGAGTAACCGGATACCTTCTGACATTCATTAGTGCAATAAACATGTAAGATTTGGAAAACAAGTAAGTATTGGAATGTCTTGACATCTTGTAGTGTGGAAACAAGTTCATTGGTAACGTAGGACATCATACAAAATCATTATGGATCATATGTTAGTGAATAACTTTGGAAACTTTCTTAATAGAACAATTGTTCACTTTCATGCCAAAGATATGGTATAGAGTATGCTTTACATACCTGACTGTCAACCTTCAATACTAGTCCCAAATGGACTTCTTGTCTTTTCGGATTACTTATCTACAATGAACATATATAGCAATCTAGTATTAGCGACCAAATGTCACAATTCAATTATTTGAATTCACCAAACTAGTGGTTAAGTAGTAAGCCTTAATTACACCATAAAGGGTGTCACTTTAACCTTCTTATACTCCAATTACATTTACATGTCATGCATATTCATACAACATCCTCCAATATCAAGTTTGGATTCATTTATCCTTCCAACCAATCCATTAAACTAAATTGAGCCATAAACATAAATAATCATCAATTCAATAGTATATCACCATATCCACCTTCCATAACTCAATTACCATATACACCTTCCATAACCCAATTAACATATCCTCCTTCCACAATTCAATACAATCAAACCATGCAAAATAGTCCATAACCCTATTTTCATCACCTTTCAATAACAACTAATACATATAATCCTCTATCACACATATACATATGGAAGAGAAAAAAGGCAAACAATATTCATACCTTAGAATTCACCTCTTGATTATACAATCCTGTTTGCACAAATAATAGGTGTCGTTCGAAGCTCTCGAGATGACAAACACAGTTATCGGATTACTTTGGAATTTCTACGGTTGAATCAAAAGTAATTTAAAGGTCAAATTTGGCTAGGGTTTGTTCTTTCTCAATGATTGATGATGAAAATTAGTTTTTGAACTCATATACATGTATATGTACACATATTCCCGTCCATAATATCATAGGTAATGACCAAAGTGCCTTTAAAATTTAAATAATGTCAAATCTGTCCTTTGGTGGACTGTTTTGAT
>NW_025854474.1:0-1889 GCF_002878395.1 Capsicum annuum
TGATAGTTTTTTAGTATAAGGCATGCTTTTATACCCTATCTTGATCTTTCTAAGATAGCATTTCTATCGAGTTTGAGAAGATTTAAAAGTTTGTGAAGGGTTGGGTTGTCTTTCTTCTGTTGGCTACAGTTCATATAGTTGTGTTTGGGGCTTCTTTTTAGAGTATTGTGGGTCATACTAAGATGATAAAGGATATTCTTAGTGCATCTCAGGGAGGTGCCAAGAAGGCATGATATTTTGGTGAGTTTAGGAGTCAGACCTCTCGAGGCAGAAATTTTAGAGGTTTTCGTGGATACTATGGTAGGCCAGTACTGGCGACATTACAGAGTTTAGGTGGTGGATCTTCTATTCCAGCAACTCAGGGTGGCCGTTCAGGCCCAGTTGTACCTTTTCCTATTGAGACTAGTCGCAGAGGTTGCTATGTATGTGATGAGATTGGCCATGTGGCCGAGGACTGTTCTTGCCACGTCTTTAGAGATAACCTTATTTTAGCTGTAAGAGGTATATGTTCTACCAAAGGTGCTAGAGGTAAAGATGGTAGAGCCCGTGTTGGTGTTTATGGGGAACTCAACCTTACGCTATATCAGTCAGATCTGAGGCGGACGTTTCAGATGCTGTGATCGCATATACCGTTCTGTTTTTTTTAGACGTGCATGTTATTATTTGATCCTGGATCGACTTTCTTCTATGTGTCTATATATTTTTCTTCAGGTTTTGATTCTGTTAGGGAGCCTCTTGCCATGCCTATTTGTGTATCTACCTCATTAGGTGATTCTTTAGTGGTGGATCGGGTGTACCGATCTTGTGCTGTGACTTTTACCGAATGTGAAACTTTGGTAGACTTGCTTATGTTAGATATGGTTGATTTTGATGTTATTTTGGATATGGATTGTTTGGCTCCTTATTATGTTGTCTTAGATTATTTTGCTAGGACTGTGAGTTTAGCTTTAGTTGGTGTAACAAGGATAACTTGGAAAGGGTATACTTAATTTGGGTCCTAAGAGGGTTATATCTTATGTTCAGGCTCATAAATTGGTTGAGAAGGGATGTTTATCTTACTTAGCCCATATTCATGACACAAGTGTTGTTTCGCCTCCTTTCTTAGATTCTGTCCGTATTGCCCGTGAGTTTATGGACGTGTGCACTGCGAACTTTCCTAGTATGCCTTCGAATTGAGATATTGATTTTATTATTGATGTTGAGTCGGGCACCGAGCCCACTCCTATTCCTCCTTATAGGATGGCCCCAACAGAATTGAAAGAAACTAAAGGATCAGTTATAGGAGTTGTTTGATAAGGGATTTATTCAACCTAGTGTTTTACCTTGGGGTACGTCTGTCTTGTATGTAAGAGAAAGAATGGGTCTATGCAGATATATATTAATTATCGACAGTTGAACAAGGCGATGGTTAAGAATAAGTATCCTCTTCCTCGCATTGATGATTTGTTTGATCAGCTTCAGGGCGCTGTGGTGTTTTTGAAGATTGAATTGTGGTTCAGTTATCACCAGTTGAGGATTAGAGCTTTGGATATTCCAAAAATAGTTTTTCTGACTTGATATGGTCATTATAAGTTCTTGGTCATGTCTTTTGGGTTGACCGATTCCCCTGCCTTGTTCATGGAGTTGATAAATAAGTGTTTCGACCGTATATTGGCTCCTTTATTATGGTATTTATAGATGATATCTTGGTTTATTCCAAGAGTGAAGTTGAGCAAGAGGAGCATTTATGGATTGTGCTTTAGAGATTGAGGGATAAGAAGTTGTATGTTAAGTTCTCTAAGTGTGAGTTTTGGTTAGTGTCTATTTTCTTTCTTGGGTCATGTGGTGACTAAGGAAGGTATTATGGTTGATCCAGCTAAGGTTGCAGCGGTTCGTGATTTAGGCTAAAC
>NW_025854475.1:0-1771 GCF_002878395.1 Capsicum annuum
CCAATCCAAGAAATCTCCAGCAAATCATCAAGGTTTCCTTTCTAAGGTATGCGTAGTGTTCATCTATGGATCCAATCCATTCTTAGAGCTCAAGATCCATGTTTTAAATATTATTTTTTATACTTTTTGTGGTGATATGAGTATGTACATGTTGACGATTATTTTTTAAGTTTCAATGTGATTTCTAAAGGTGTTTTCATGGAATATATATGTTTGTTAATTGAAAACCATAAAATTTAGGTGGTTTAATATGGTGCAAGTATGAAACCCACCTATGCCTTAAAAAATGCATGCAATATGTTTGATTAAATGCTTAGGATGCTAGAAATTCATGTTTGTATGGTTCTATGATGTGTAAATGACAAATCCATGTTAGCTATATACTTCAATATGAATTCCATGCTTTTCATGTGTTACTATTGTGGTGGTATGAAGCATGTAAGATAATGGAGATATACAATATGTACATGAAATATATCCATGCATTCCCTACAATGTTTAATATGTTGAGTAACTATATGAAATATGATATTCCCTACTTATGATATTATGAATTGTGGACTCAAATCTTGTGAACAAGTCATATTATGCGTGTCAGTTTCCTCCAATTGAGTCCTGGGGGTATTCGTATCCGAAAAACATAGCTGTGTTCCTAGAGCTATATCATGTTGTCACGATAATCTCAGTCAAGCTATAATCTATAGAACTTAGTCAGTTATGTGACTCAGGAAACCTCAGAAATCTCATGATCTCAGTTAACTCTTAGATAATAGTACTACTCTGTCAGTTAACGAAAGTCAGTTAATCTGTCCATGTACAGTTAGTTGAATCATGTTTAGTATCTTCAGATAGGAGTAGAAGTTAGCACTGAGTTAACCTAAGGATGGTAACTCACCTACCAGTTTAGGGTATGATTCTTAGCAGTTATCCTTCTGTTCTAGAACTACGTAGCCAGCGTAGGTTGAGACATCTTAGCCAGTCAGATTAGGGTTGATGAGGTGGCTTAACCTGTCAGTTTAGGGTTCCTACTGTTCTTCATTCAAATACCTTCCAGCTAAGGGTCACCCACAACTGTCCTTACCAGTGGCGCGGTATTGACACCCCTCCAGTCGGGATAGAGATTGGACCCTAACTTAGCTATATGCGTTATTGGGGCATGTCGGTTAAACAACTACCTCTCACAGTTTCAGAATTAGTCTCAGTAAAAGAACTTAGATAGGTCTTCAGATTTTAGTATATCAAGACTGTCAGATACAGTCAGACTCAGTTACAATATGGAACTCAGATAGTGCCATCAGATTCAAGATTTGTCAGATACAGTCGCCCATGTTATCAAAATTTTAGTATCAGTCATGTTAGCCATCTGTAAACCATGTATTAGAATACAGGACTAGCTATCATGCACCCACGATTTTAGTTACTATGTATGTATGTTTGTACTCTTACGTTCATATCAGTAAGACAGCATTGTTCATGCATGTAAACCCTATTTATATTTAGCCTACGTCACTCATATACTCAGTACATTCCCTTGTACTAATGTATTTGCATTATGGTGCTTTCTTTTTATGTTACACCATAGGTTCAGAGACACGAGCTCCTGATCAGCAGTAGCAGTTGCATTTCCAGTCGCAGAGATTCAGTGAGTCCTCTTTTTTTGAGGACAATATGATTTGATTTATTCATTATTATTTTAGCCAGTTATCAGTTACAGAGTTAGTTGGAGACATATTCCTTCAACTCCTTATTCAGACAGTACTTAGAGGCTTTC
>NW_025854476.1:0-1441 GCF_002878395.1 Capsicum annuum
TGAAAGATGTTATTATGCACAAAAATGTGGAGGGCAAATGATGTTTAAAGTTTATAGTTTACAGTACCAGGAATTTTACTTTTATCTTTTTGCATGCTTGTATCTTATAATTTGTTGTCTTATCTTTTATTTTTGTTATTAAATTTTCATGATTTCTGCGATGATTAAACGAGGTACTCCATAATTTTATTATACTTCTAACATCTTGTTTCGTTAGAATTTTTTACAGATTGTAAAATAGAATTTTTTTTTTAAACGAAGTTAGTAGAGCCATGGAAAGATCTTTTGTTATAGAAAAATTAGTTTTATTTTATAAAATATTAGATTAATATATTAAAATGATTGGTTCAATCCTATCGTCATTAAAATATTTTTTTTAGAATTAAATCAATTTTAAGATCTAAACAGTTATTAACTAGTGTAAGCTTAAGAGAAATGGATTGTAAATTTATCCAAAATCCGTCTTCAATGATAAAAGAAAAGAGTAAAAATAGATAAGAAAAAATTATCTCGACTTTACGAAAGATGAAGCAAATGTCTTTAACGCTAGACAAATTTTAGGCACGTTTAAAATTTTCGTTTCAACTAAGAATGCGGTGCATACATCTTTCTGAAACTTTTAAAAATAATTCAAGGATGTAAAAAGTACACCTTGGTAAATATTTTTCTAAAATTCACTTGACAAATATTTTTCAACTTGTCACCGATTTATTTAATAATAAACGAGATTTTAGATATATAAAATGAGCGATTTAGTCCTTAACATAATTCATAAAAATAGTTAAAGCTAAATAAGTCAATAAAAGCGACCGTTCTAGAACCACGGGACTCGAGGGGTGCCTCACACCTTCCCCTCGATCAACAGAATTTCTTACCCGGTCTTCTGTTTCGCAGATTAACAAAGAGTCATTTTCTTTTGACTAGGGATTTAAAAAGGTGACTTGGAACACCATAACTCAATTCCAAGTGACGACTCTATTAATAAACTAATCCCTATTCAAAACCGTCACTTTAATTGAAAAAATCCTTCGACTTCAATTCTGCGTGCGAAAAAAAGGTGTGACACAATCATATGTAGAGATTAAGTTATGCAGTTCAAAATAACTTGTTATGCTTTATATAATAGAGAAAGATATAAAGTCATCACTGAATTTGTTTGAGATTTACAAAAAGACATTTTAACTTTGCGGACGATCTATTACCTCTCTAAATCATTTCAAATTAATATTATTATGTCATTTTTGGATCAAATCTAATTTTTTTAAATTGGTGTTGACGACGCATCAATTACTAATTGACATGTTTTTTTTAATTTAAAATATTTCTTTTTAAAATTTTTCCTTATACTTTTTTATTTTTTTCTTTTATTTTTCTCTCTCCTACTCACCATCTTTCTCAAATTTCACCTTTAATCAACTCCATACTCGACTGTTTTTTCTCT
>NW_025854477.1:0-1974 GCF_002878395.1 Capsicum annuum
GAAGTGTGATTTTACGATTTGGCCTTGAGGTAGGCTCCTTTCCACTTTACTTCAGAGATAATGTATGATGTGTATTGTGTGTGGATATGAATGTTAGGATTGATTATGAGTAAGATAGCTTAACCTTGATTATCGATGTTTTGGGAAATTAGATGGTCTTGGACGCATAAAATAGTATGCTTATAACCTTGTATACTCCTATTACCTTCTCCCTAGTTTAGATTGAATTGTAGCATAGATTTTGATACATTTCTAGATTATGGATGTGGTTTTATTGTTGGAAAAATAATTAGTATATTTGATCTTATTGGGCTAATATGGTATTCTTGGAATCATAATTTTGGTAGAACTGACCTAAGTGTCCTTATTTCTAGCTGAAGTTCATATCTTAGGCTTGTATGTGGCTTACTTGACATCTCGAAGTTGAACTAGATACCTTAGACTAGTTTGGGGCATAGTGCACCTAATTAAGAAAATTGAGATTTAGAAGGTGGAGTGTCCGGCCAACTTAGGCTAAGACTTGTGTTAGTCATTGTGGATTTAGCTGTAGATGTTAGACAAAGTTGAGACTAGTAACCTTAGTATAAGGTTACTTCATGACTCGGTAAATTTCATTAGTGTTCCTTGGATTGTGACTTTTGAGTTATATCTATGTTGTTGCTTTTATAAATGAGATGATAATGGGCCCATAGAGATGCTATTTCCTGTTAGACTTGATACTTGGCCCATAGAGATGCTATTTACTCATAGACTTGATACTTGACCTATAGAGGTGTAATTTCCTCTTATACTTGATAATTAGCCCATAGAGATGTTGTTTCCTCTTAGACATGACATTAGGCCCTTAGAGATGATTCTTCTCTTAGATGTGATATTAGGCCTATAGAGATGCTATCAATTTTTAGATATGATAGTTAGCCTAGAGAGGTGATATTCCTCACCGTCATGATGAATGGCCTTTATATATGAAATAACTTATAGTTTCATCATGTTTATTGATATTATGTGTCCTAAGTGA
Organism: Capsicum annuum; assembly: GCF_002878395.1. Taxonomy (NCBI): domain Eukaryota; kingdom Viridiplantae; phylum Streptophyta; class Magnoliopsida; order Solanales; family Solanaceae; genus Capsicum; species Capsicum annuum. The sequence goes on from NW_025854477.1 coordinate 1,019, forward strand.
GAGATGATTATATGCTTATTGATAGTATACCTCATATATGTGAGATGCCTCCTAGATGTAAGATGATTATAGATATGCTATGACTTATAAATATGATTATAAAGATGAGTTCCAGATATGTATATGGGCCAAAGGCCGTGATTATAATATTGTGATTATTCTAGACATATTATTGGGGCGAGGACCGATAGATGATAATGATTGGACATTCGGTTGTAGATGATATGGTTACAATTCATGAATATATATATATATATATATACATGCGTATACACATCTCTCTTGTATGGGATGGAGGAAGGTGTGGTATGATGCGCATGATTTCACTGATTGAATACTTGTTATGGCATTCATAGATTTGATACATTCATGATTATTATATCTGTTATTGATGTGATTTTAGCTGAAATACGATCTTATGATTGTTCTTCCTAATTATGGGATAAGCTACGTGTTAACTAGTTGTCTATTAGGTGACTATATACTTGATGCTTAGAATTCTGAATATGTTGGTTAATGAACCTTCTTAGAAATATGGTAGCTAATGACTAGGGTTGATACGTGGCTCTGAAGATGGGTTTATCGATGGTAAGGATATGTGGCTATTGATAATAAGTTATAATGCCAAATAGTTAAGTAAGGATAACATGGTTAACATTGCTAGTTGATAAGGGATGCTAGTGATAATGATGCCTAGTTAATAATGGCGCCTAGTTACTGATGTTGACTAGCTATAATGAGGATTAGTTAATAATGAGGATTAGTTGGTAAACAATTATTAGATATTGATTGGTGTTAGCTAATCAAAGATGTTTATTTGATAAATAATGAATAGTGAATAGATGACGATTGTGGTTTAATGGTGAACCTTTACTAGATGTTAGGTTTGGCTTATTATTGATTAATGGTTAGTTGTTATTCCATGATTAATGATTATGTGAAGAATCGGTTAGAAT
>NW_025854478.1:0-1588 GCF_002878395.1 Capsicum annuum
ATTCGTATATTAGCCTGGGATATACTGTATAGCATTGACATCTATTGAATGTAGCTGGAACAAATAGTCTACCCTTGATACTTCCTTAGTATTATTATGTTAGACTCTTGGACTTGAATAGGATAGTTAGCCCTTATTATTCACATTGATGTGTTATATAATTTCTAGACACTTGGGTGTAGTTTCCATTCTTCTTATATGTTGTATACATCTTCTTTACCTTTGGATCTCAGTTGGTAGTTGCCTACTAAGTACCACTTGTTTGGTACTCATACTACATTTCTGCAGCCTGCAAATCATAGTATGGGTTATTGTTGTAGATGTGTGCGTCGTGCGGAGCATCCATGGTTTAGGGACTTATAGTGAGCTCCTGCCATTTAGAGTATTACTCATCTCTCTCTTATGTATTAAACTAGTCTCTATATTTTATTCGGAGATAAGTTGTATTAGTGTAATTACTTTGACATTTTATCTTGGTATTATTGATATATAGAAGCTCTTGTACTGATACCACCGGATTTAGGAGATTAACTTATGTAATGGTTCTTATCTCATTTATCTGGCATTATTTTCTTTATATTATTGAGTAGTCCATTACAAGCCATTTCAGACTATGGGTTGGCTTTCCTACTGGTGGGTTATGGTAGGCTCCATCACGACTTGAGCGTCGTGACAGTTACTACCTCAAGAGCTAGCTTTCTAAGTATGATTCTCCATGGATTGTAGCACTCATTACCCATACCCAATGCAAATACATGTCAATGTTTTGATTATTTTGGTGTAAATACAAGGTTTGGGTAAATATTTACTCCCTTAACTATCCTGCCCTACTAAAGGGATGGGTTTCCAGATCAAGTAATCGTTGGTGTGACAACTTAGGTGGCCAGTTTGGCTTCTATTTCAGCAGTTATATGATACGTCCAAATTACAACTCTTGTTAGAAAGTGTAAGCGGTCGCTGTCAAATATAGAATCCAACTAGGTTGGGTGTCGAATACCACAGTGAATACTGTGGTCACTAAGTATTGTGGTTGTTATTAGTCTGTTGATAGAAGGTTCCAGAATAAAGGGGGTTTTTATTTAAGTACGGAGTAATAGTTTTAGTGTAACAGTGAAGAAATACATGTAATAATATTTGAATACAGAGAATAACAAGCTAGGGTTATGTCCACCTTGTAGTTTTTAATATGTTTTAACTATGGGATTTAAGAATTCATGCATGCATGCCCTTATATAGAAATGTATTCAAATTCTCAATCCAAGCATTTCTCAACCATCAAGGATTAATTCACTTTAGTTCTCTCGACTCAAAAGTGTTTACACAATTATACGGAATCTCCAAGTTGTTAATCCTATTAAAGAATTAACGTGTGAAGTAGAGGTTGGAAACCCTATTTTCTTGTCACTACTCTGTTTTCCAAACATTAACCTTTCTATCGAACAAGTTATGTTTCAATGGCACATTCCCTATGTTTGCAACCACAAAAATTCAAGCATAACGAAAAGAGTATAATATAAGTAAATTAATGCATAATCAATTCAAAACCCATAGAAATAGATAGTATGCTACAAGGTTTCCATAACCCTAA
>NW_025854479.1:0-1222 GCF_002878395.1 Capsicum annuum
GGAGCATTTCTTAACATTCTTTCTATAAAATTCTACTGACTTGAGAGAGCAAGGAAATCTTGGCATGGTATGAATAAGAAATCACCACGTGGATACAATTCTGTAATATAAAGCAAGGCCTACGAAATATAATCTAAGATAGAGTTACTAAGACTTATGTATTGTAACTACTAACTTGCAATCTTTGCCACGTTTCTTAACTATTCCCTCAACTGAAATTTCTACTTCAACACTGGCTTTTACTTGAGGCTACTGAAAATATTTACATGGGCACTGATAACCCTACCTACTGATGTCTGAGTTGGACTTAATTCTTCCACTATGTTCAAGCCTACTCAAATCTCCGAAATGCATTTAGCCAGTTACATATCATCATGACATTCAAGCCTATTATCACAACTACAGTCTCGTATGAAACAAGCATACAACAATCTTTTCTTAACATAAAACATTTACTCTCTCCTGTCTAAGCAATTTCCCATCACTATATCATTTCATAAGGAGAGTTTACTAAAAAGTTAAAACATGAGGTCCTGAAGCACGACACTCAACTGAGACCCGAGGTATAGAATATCAACATCATGGATTTATCAGGAGAACTAAATTGACGATATATGTGACATAATCTGAGTTTAGTGGATTATTAGGAGTGTAGCATAAGTCATGGGAACTGAGTATACTGTAAAGCATGAGTACATGAGTCATGAGTTGCATGACCTGAGTTTGGAATTTTCGTATTTATGGAACATGATTCATAACACTGAGTGAATTGGAACTCCTTATACTAGGAATGATAAACGTACATGATTTTTGATCATGTGCACGAATATAAGCTATGATCATAGAGCTGACATGTAAGGAATGAGTAGATATCATGATCATTGGTGTAAAACTTTTCACCGAGGTAAGCAAGGGTTGGGCATCATCCCTTCCTACTTATTTTCTACACATACTGACATTACTACTAAAAATCTGGAAGCCTGAGTTAGTTACTTATTCTACCATCCACCTCTTAGCTTAAAGACGTTATTCTAATTTTGTGAACCACTAAGTAAACTTTAAATCAAACTGAAACCACTTTACTTAGAGCCTGAGATATAACAATACTCATAAACACTAAACTCATTCTATACTACACCTGATAATGTAAGGTCCACTACTAGTACTTTCTTCTGATACCCGATTCTTAGCTTTCTATTGCCCCAACAATTATCATATAGTA
>NW_025854480.1:0-1277 GCF_002878395.1 Capsicum annuum
AAGTTTTGTCACTAGAAGTATTTTACCATTCTTAGAAAACATATTAGGTATATTTTTAATAAATAACTAGCAATGCATTTATAATCCGTTGCCCGACCAACTAATAGTATATTTTTAATAAATAAGGAGCAAGAAATTTTTATCAGTTGCTAAATCCGTTATCCGACCAAATAAATATTAGGTCTAAGTCTTTTATTTCACTTTGATCTCAATGTTGTATCATCCGCCTCTCTCCAAAAAATAGTCTCCTTTCCCTTTTCTCTCCCTCTTATCTCAATTGAGAAAAGGGATCACTCAATATCAGTCGAAAAGGATGTCAATAGGTGAATTTCGAATCGAAATTAGAGGTAAGATTCTATATCTCATAATTTTAGTTGTTTCTCCTCTTTTAATTTCTTAATTTCTATGTTAGAAGTCACTTGTAAATGATAGGTTAGGTTTTTTTAAGCTCTTTCACTTAGGGTTGTTAGATTATTGTGTTAAAAAGTTTGATAAATAATTATTTACTGGAAATGGAAACATTCTTTTCTCAAAAGTTTTGTTTGTGGGGTTTTTGATATTTCCTGTTGCATCTTTATTAATCTAAAATTTCTTCAATATATTTTATCTTTGTGTGGTTGAATTTTTTCAGTGTTTTGTGTACACTAATTATGTTAGAGTTTTTGATTTTTTCTCAGAAGTTCCATTTGTGGTTTGTTTGAACTCTTTCACTTTGGTTTGTTAGTGGGATATTGTGCTGATAGGCTTTGATAGTGTGGAGGAATTTTTGGGGTGAAAGCACTAAAAATGAAATTGGTACTGATTTCTACACAATTAAAGCAAGAAATTAAAAGATTGGCTCTGCTCCTGGGGCATGTGCATGGTTATGTAGTTTTTAAAAGGAAAGTTTAAAGACTAGCTTTTTTGCTTTTTAGTATTTGTGACATTGCTTTAATTTAGTAACCAATGTTTAGTAAAACACCGAAGTGCATTTTATCCAGGTATGTTGCTCCATCATTTTCGTATATATGTAAGAGTTGCCCGAATACAAGCTAAACTTAATAGTTTTGCTGGTGTCCTTGCTATTCTTTGTTTCTAAGTTGATGATACTCCCTCCATTTTGGTTTTACTTGTCACTTTTGACATGGCACACTCATTACGAAAACGATAATTGGTATAGTGATTTTACCATATTACTCATATTAATAGATATTTAGCAATAGGTATTGAAAAATAATTTGAGGAACAACTAATTAATGCTAAGTGTAAAACATGGAAACAAAATTTTGGCTTTACTT
>NW_025854481.1:0-1635 GCF_002878395.1 Capsicum annuum
TTGAGTGTTCGGGACTGGTCTATGTGTCGCAACAACCAAGAGAGAGAAATCTTACTTGACATAGCCAAACAAGTTGGAGTGACAGAAGTGGAAAGGAAAGATAACTTGGAGGACAACCTGAAATCACTCCTAAAAACAAAAAGGTATGTTATTCTCTTAGATGATATTTGGGATTATGTGAAACTTTACCTTCCCGAATGTGATTCAAAAATTGGCAGTAGGATAATTCTCACATCTAGAAATAGCAATATAGGAAGATACATAGGAGGGGATACCTCGCTCCACGTATTGCAACCCCTAGATTCAAAGAACAGCTTTGAACTCTTTACCAATAAAATGTTGGGTTCATAGTAGATGAAAGAAGTGTGAATGGAAAAATGGAGAGTAAAAGGTTGGAGGGAAGGAGACACTAAAAATGGAAAGTGTACTCCCAAATTGGCAAGTTTACTCTTTCTCCCACATTGGTGGAAGAAGAGAACTTGAGAGTGTTTATATTGAGAAACACTAACTCCACATGGATAGTAAGGCAAGAACTAGATGATGTCTTGCGGTGTTCGTGTCATTGCTCACTCGACTTGACTTTGGATTTGGATCAATGAGATCTATTTTTTTGGACAAACTTTATTTGAATTTCAAAAAATGCCAAAGGGAATAACACAGTAAATATTTTTTCTGTGTTCGATACTCCATTATATGCATTTTGGTGATCTTTTTCTGAATTGATGCATTGTTTCAGTGAACGTTGAACAGATAGTAAAACGATGCACTGTTCCAGTGAACAGATGCACTGTTACAGTAACAAATGCACTGTTCCAGTGAACTGGTGCACTGTTTCGCCAAATGGTGTAATGTTTCAGCAAAAATATTGAACTGTTTTGGGGAAAAACAGCTATGTAATTTCAGAATAGTCACACCTCTAAGTTGAACCAATGCCACCTTTTCGAACAGGCATGTTATGGCTATAAAAACCTGCCTTCTTCCACAGGTTTGATGCAATGAAATTTTCAGAATAAAAATAGGAAACTCCATGAATTCGGACGACTTGGCCTATTCAATTTCTGTTTTATCTTTATTTTTCTGAAAAATAAATACACCTCTTGGAAAGGTCAATTTGATCTTGTGGTGAGGGTATTTGATACTTCATTGTGTTCTTGTTTATACTTGAACTCGAGTTGAAGTTGTAGTTGTAATATACAGATTCTGCATACCCGACTATATTGTGGGAAATAACAATCTTAAGAAAATAAACTACAGAATCTGTATTGCTTGTTTTTGGAGATTAAAGCTTAAGATTTCTACTCCGCTTGAATTTAACTAGTGATTAGAAGACATAAAATCTTCATCACAAGTTAAGGTTCACTCGGTTGACGATTTGAAGTAATAAAAACTTCATCGTTAACTAGAAACAAGAAGAAGAGTTTCAAGTTATTTAACTTTATAAATAGTATTCTAAAAAATTACTAAGTTTTTTGTCTTATGGTGATAGGAAAAATGAAAACTGAAAGTCAAATGCATGATGTGACTATGACTGTGGGAGCAAACAATATTGCTTCACCAAGCCGTACAAATGCTCCGCCAATAATGGCACCGGCGGAGAAGCCCAAAAATTTTTCGGGCATTGACTTCAAGCGGTGG
>NW_025854482.1:0-2087 GCF_002878395.1 Capsicum annuum
CTTGTGATCAAAGTGATCATTTAAAAGATATGTGTGCTAGATATCCCGATTCAGTAATATTTGTTAGCTATGATCAATTGCAAAATTATATAAACTACTGTAATCGAACAAGGCTGACTAAGTCACAAATTCAATCACAGACCAACCAACAACAGTTTCAGCAGCAACAACTAAACATGCAGGCCACAACTCAAATGAGCCATTTGGAAGAGATGCTAAAACAACTTTTAGTGTCTCAAACACAGTTGTTTGCATATCTGAATAACCATAGGGAGGCTTTAGATTAAGAGTATATCCAACCGGTTATAGAGAAAGTTGTTGATAATTCGAGGAATTTTGAATACTCAAAAACTGAAATTGTTGAAAGTCTTAAGGAGTTTCCACTGCCACCATGTCTACAGTGGCTAAGGGAAGAAGAATATGAGGAGGACATTATCCAACTTGTGGAACAAACACAAAAATCACAGTCACTCGATTGTCATCTTTATCTTGAGGCTGATATTGAGAAGGAGAATAAAAGTGAAGGTGTTGAGGATAGTGTAAATTTTGAAGTAGTATTGGTTGGGCCTCATTCAAAGAACTTTTCTACATTATGTTTAGATGATATCTTGTCTGTGGAATCATTTAAAATAGTAGAAGAGTGTGAAGATGAGGAACAAGAATCCTATATTCTTGATTTTACACTAGAAAAAAAACATAAAAACACACCTCACTTTAAGGCCGAGTGGTTTATCATGATCAATCTATTACTCAGCTTCTTAATTTTTATACCACCTCTATATGATCGAGGCAAAAGATGGATGGGATATTAGGGGTAAAATTCATATCCTCAAGGTGGAGGATAAAGTTGATTGGGTCATGCCACGACACTAAATTAGGCACTTCTAGGGAGGCAACCCAAGGTAAATAGGTTTTATTTTCAGTTTTTAGTTTTTATTTCACGTAGTTTTTTGTTTTTGGTTGAGTCACAGGTTAATGGGAAGTCTAAGTACCATAAACTTGAGCTTGAAACATGGTAAAGATGGAGTGTGGTGTTCCATGGATCTTATTCATGTGAAGATGCTACTAGCTAGGCCTAGAGGCCTCAGGGAGTATTTCTATCTCTTACCTTTAAATTCACTTTGAGGACAAAGTAGATTTTTAAGTGTGGGGTGGGAAAATTCCAAATTTTTGGCTCAATTTAAAAAAATTTAGGTTAGGAATTAGTGAGATATTTTTGTTAGCGCTATTTTTGATTATCTTATGCAAGTGGGTTTGTTGGTAAAAGCATGTAATTTTGGAGAATTACTACTTTTTAGACTCTTAGACTCATGTTTTGTGACTCTAGTATTTGTTGGCTTAATTTTGAATTCGTGCTATTGTTTGGTTGGGAGTCTATGATGATCCTATTGAGTTGAGCATGTGCCATGTGCGTGTGAGGTATTTTTGTATATTCCTTATTGCATGTGATGTCTAGAACTTGCCTAGTGTATGTGTGAAGCAAAATAAAGAGTGTGGGTTTAGGAGATGATTTAGGTATTTCTTTGATAGCCTTGTTTTATACATTCTTTTTACCTATCCTTGTGTATTATCCTCGTTAAACCCCATTGGGCCTTTAGCCTTTTCTTTGGTAGCCTTATATGTAGCCTAATCCCTTCTTTGATAAACCATAAGTTGATCCAAAAGGCTTTTAAGTGCTTTAATTGAAAAAAAAATGAATTTGAGAAAGGAGTTTGAGAAATTAAAGAAGAAAAGGTGAAATTGATGCCCCAAGGTAATATTTATTGCTATTTATAATTGAATTATGATAGATTGATGTGATATAATTGATTTTAGAAATATTTCCATGATAGAAAAGAATGAGAAAAATGATTCATATGGTAGTAAACTATACGCCTACCGGGTGCTTGTGAAAATGCTTAAAAGAGATGGGGCAAAATAAAAAGATGTGGGAGGATAAAAAAATGGCGTAAATTTTTTTGTTGGAGATTGGTTTTAAATGTATAATGTAGTGTATTAAAGAGCTTAGAGAGGTCAGTCACTATTCTTGGCCAAAATAGTTTCTACCTATCCCTTAGCCTACATTACAATCCGAAAAAGTCCTAATT
>NW_025854483.1:0-2465 GCF_002878395.1 Capsicum annuum
TGACTATTATAGATGTTGGGAGTTGACTAATAAGTTGTATTTTGTTATCTTTCTGAAATTCTTTTATTCTTGGATGATGATTACTGCGTTGATATTTGAGGGTTATTTATGGAAACCTCGTTGATTTGTGTTGAATTGAATGAAAATGGCTCAAAGGGTTAGCTTGGGGCTACTCGTAGCCTCAAGAACCATGTGACGCTCCGAGACCCATTTTCTGGGGCTTTACACCTCACCAAACAATCAAGATTGAGTCATTCAAGTGGGAAAACATCAAACTTAAACAAAAACAACAATACCAAACGGCCAAAATAAAAATTGTGGGCCATATCAATAACAAACTCAAGTCATAGGACCTTCCAAGTTTCTTTCCTTGTCTCTATTTGTTTTCTTTCTATTGACTCCTACACTAGTTGTCAACTAAGTAACAACCTACTAAGTTGTGAACTAGTTTTCGAGTACCTCTTCGTGTCAACATTCTTTGTGGTGCTTTGCTCGTTTACTATTCGTAGCTGTTCTTGGTTCAAGTGAGTATCAAACTTCCTTGAGTCTTCAAAATGAAAATCCATTCTATCTCAAGAGTAGACTCATTCCTAAGCACTCAAGGATTGATAGCCGTCTTACAACACTTGAAAGGCTAAGCGAGGAAGCCATGTGTGAAGAGTGTGTGAGTATATTTTAAACTAACGTTTGTTTGTTTTGTAGGTACATTGGCAAATGGAATCATTACACATGGAACCCAAAACTTCCAATGCACAAACCGTGGACCAAAATGTTTTGAATGCTCTTGTGGCTAATTACGAATCCTTGTCTCGGGACGTGGCTAGAGTGAATGCGGGTCTTAGTAAGTTGGGAGTGGAAGTGGCCTCTATTAGTGGCTGGATCGAAAGGGTAGAAATCCAACGTAGTTCTCGACCCTCAACTCCTCAAAACACATCCCCAACCATTACCCCCGAAGCCACGCACCAAAGAATGTATCAACCAAATATCATACCTCAAGCCAATTATTACTCATAAGGTCGAGACCTTGATGGACCAAGCCATTGCCTACATCACCAAGTCCCACATGACAGACTTGGAACCCAAATGCCACCCTTAAATCCGACTCCTCCAAACCAAAATCAGCCAATCCAAAGAACTCCACCACTAAATGCCAATCCACCATACCAAATTCCAAATGTCCAAAACCCGCCAATGCAAGAAGAGGGATTTGTGAGAGAGAACCAAAGGAGAGGATATGGAATGTATGATGATCCTTATTTAATGGAAGAGGGGATGAGAGATATAATAATAGACCCAAGGGAGAACCAAGGGCTTGAAGGTAGGGGCGGCCAAGGTGTTTGGGAAAGGGATGTTGACCTCAACACTATCAAAATGGGGCTTCTGATCTTTAAAGGAGAAAGTGATCCCAAAGAGTTTCTTGCATGGAAATCTGCATGTGAGAGAGTCTTTCAAGTGAATGATCTCACGGAGGAGAAAAAGATTTGCTACGCCATTTCTCATTTTGAGGGATATGCTACCATGTGGTGGGATTATGTCAAACGTTTTGGAAACGTATTGATTGAGGGGCAATCCCCTCCTTGGTTTCGATTAAGATATCTTATTAGGCAAAATACCTTTCCAAAAGCTATCAACATGAACTCCTTGCAAAATTGTACAACTTGAAGCAAGGAAATAAAAGTGTGGCAGCCTACTATGATGAGTTTCAACAACTCATCTTGAAACTTGATCACAAAGGTGAACAAGTGACCCTCGATATCATCTGGTTCAAGGTTGGCCTAAATAAGGAAATCTCTACACATATGACACTTCATAAGTTTGAAACTATTGAAGGGATCTATCAAATGGATTTACAGATTGAACGAGAGAATAAGGAAAGGTTGGCCTACAAAACCAAAGCCTACCAAGGGCCTTCATGTTGGACCAAGTGGAGAGAAGTGGTTTCCTCGTCTTTGGGGTAGAAAAAATCCAAACAACAAACAGTCAAGACCCCTCCACCCATGAGCAAGAGTGCTCAACCACCTCCTCCACGGCTTGAGGGAAAGCCGAATATTTCTTCCAATATCAAGGGATTCCAATGCTTCAAATGCCATGGATTGGGACACAAGGCTAGTAAGTGTCCTAATTGAAGAAATATGATATTGAGAGAAGGGAAATTATATTTCTTGGGGGAAGAATTAGGACTTGAAGGGCCTGGAAATAAAGAAGCTGCTCAATATGGAGAGGGAGGGTAGGCCGAGAGGCCTAGTAATGATGAGGAAGAGGAGGTTTGGCCTCAAGAAGGTGAACTTGAAATACCTAGTTATGTGGTACAGAGAGTTATGATTAGTAAAGCGTTGGATGATCCTAGCCAACAGGAAAACCTCTTTCATACTAAGTGCCTCATTAAGGGGAGTGTGTACTCCTTAATTATTGATAGCAGAAGTTGTGCTAATGTAGCTAGTTCCTCGATGGTAAATCACTTGAAG
>NW_025854484.1:0-1279 GCF_002878395.1 Capsicum annuum
GTTTAGTTAGGTATTCTCATGGATGTACTATTTTGTTCGAGGACAAACAAATCTTTAAGTGTGGGGTGGTGATGTTGGGCGTATCTATACGTCTAAGCACCATAACTTACCCATGTTTTAGCTAAGTTTTGAGAATAAAATACATAATTCTTGCACTTTTAGTCTTTTTATAGTTAAGTGAGCTGACCTATGTGATTAGCACACTTTTTAGTTACTAATGAGGAAGATTTCAGCACTTTGGGGACCTGTGGACAGCAAAGGAAAACTTCACATAAAAAGGAAGGCAGCTCTTGGACTGAATGTGATGCATGAGAACTTTTTCCCGGGCAAACTCAATATTTTTAAATAGTTAAGGATGTAGTAGCAATTTATTAGAGAAGGATGTTATTAAAAGCATTATTGCTGAAATTTTAGGGATTATTGACATTCTGTATTATTTTGAAAACAAGAATAGCAGCGTAGCTTGAGGACAGAGAGAGAGAAACACTTTCTCTCTCATTTTCGCTAGTCATCTTTATCACTAAGATCGTTCTAAGTTTTGGTATGATAAAGATTTCTATTTTGATTTCTGTTTTATTCATGAGTAGCTAAGCTTATTTGTTAGGGTTATGGAAACGTTGTAGTATACTCTCTATTGCTATGGGTTTTTGAATTTATGATGTGTTAATTCACTTATATCATTACTCTCTTCATTTTGATTGAATTCTCATGGTTACAAACATAGGGAATGCGCCATTATAGCAATAACTTGTTCGATAGGAAAGTTACTGTTTGGAAAAGAGAGTGTGACGAGAAAATAGGGTTTCCAACCTCTATTTTACACGTTAATGCCCTAGCAGGATTAACTTCTTGGAGAGTTCGTACAATTTGTTGTACACTTTGGATTCAAAAGAACTAAGGTGAATAAATCCTTGATGGTTGAAAAACACTTGGATTTAGAATTAGAATACGTCTCTCTATAAGTGCATGCATGTATAAAATCCGTATTACTCATAGTTAATAGAGAAGTAGAAGCTACAAGGTGGACATAACCCTAACTTGTCATTCTCTGTGATCAAATATTATTATACATATCATCTCATTGTTACACTGATAATAGTATTGTGCACCTAAACCGAAACCCCCTTACCTTGGAACCTTCGATGAACAGTCTAATAATAATCGCAATACTTAGTGATCATAGTATTCCCTGTGGGATTCGACACCCAACCCAGTTGGGTTCTATATTTGACAGCGACCGCTTGCACTTTCTAACGAGAGTTGTAATTTGGGCGTATCA
>NW_025854485.1:0-2690 GCF_002878395.1 Capsicum annuum
CTATCTTTATCTGCATGCATCACAATGCATTTAAGCACTGCATGTTATCTTTACTTTTATCTGCACGCATTATAATGCATTTATTTTATCATTTAAGCACCACATGTTATCTTTGTCTTTATTTGCACGCATAGCAATGCATTTATTCCATCATTTAAGCACTACATGTCATTTTTGCCTTTACTGGCTCATATCGTAATGCATTTTGTTATTTAAGCACTGCATGCATCGCAAATATCGCAATGCATTTATTTTATCATTTAAGCATCGCAATATCATTCTTTCCCACACTTATCTCAATACATTTACATTATTATTTCAGCATCGCATGTCATTCTTGCATTTATCGGCGCATATTGCTATGCATTTAATCATTGCACGTACATAACACAATGCATTTATTTTTATCATTTTGGCATTGCTGCCTCGCAAATATTGCAATGTATTTATTTTATCATTTAAGCATTGCACACACATATCGCACAGCATTTTTTCATTTAAGCACTGCATGCTTCGCAAATATCGTAATGCATTTATTTTATTATTTAAGCAGTGCATGTCATTTTGCCTTTGTTGGCACATATCGCAATGCATTTATTTTATTATTTAAGTACTGCACGCACATATCGCAATTCATTTATTTTAGCATTTAGGCACTGCACGTCTCACAAATATTGCAATGCATTTATTTTATCATTTAAGCACTGCATGTCATCTTGGCCTTTACTAGTATATATTGCAATGCATTTATTTTAACATTTAAGCATCGTGTTTCTTTTTTGCCTTTACTTGCACATCACAATGCATTCACTTTGTTATTTCAGCACTATATGCTTTGTCTTTAATTACACATATTGCAATGCACTTATTTTATAATTTAAGTATTGGATGTTATCTTTGCCAGTGTCTTTTTTTCTTATTTAGTTAAGCACTGCATGCTATCTTTAATTTCTCAAAAAAAGAAGAAGAAAGAAATCAAAAAAATAAGAAAGGGAAAAAGAAAATTAAATTCGTCTTAGTTCTTAAAATTTTGCAAGCATGAATTGGATTCGTACATCTTAAAATAGGACATTTTTGGTTAGTCTGCCTTTTAATTAGATGTTTTATGCATGTCTGTCTTTAATTAAATATTTTTCTTGTCTTTGATTAAAATTTGCAATGCCTTTATTTATTTATCTTTATATTAATTACGTACTGCATGTCATTTTTTGAATTTCTTGAAAAACGAAAAAAAATCAAGCTTACATACTCGTTTGTCTATTGTTTTTCAGTTTTATAAATTTTTCAGGCATAAAATTTGAGTATATATTGGGTTCGTCCACCCTAAACTAGGATATTTTGAGATAGCAACTCTAAATTGGAGTTCACTCAAATTTTTGTTAAAAATAATATTTTGTCGAGCAAAATTGGCTACACGTCAATATTTTTGTTTGAAGACATCTACTTTATCTTCAAACGAAAAGGGCAAACTGTTGATACCCAATTTTGGGTCTCCATACTATAAGTTAACACATTTAGGCTCTCTGATCGTTAAATGGCATAATATGCAATTTTTCACACATTTTTTGCAATTGTTAATAAATTATTGATAATCATCATTATTTTAAAATTTTTACTCATTTATTGTTATATTTTAATTTTACATAATTTATTGAGAATTATCTATAATTTTGTTTGGAATTTTTATAAGTTTATTATTATTTTAATATTTTTGTACAGTTATTTGCATACGTGCATAGCACATCACTGTAATTTTTTACTGTACAGTATAATTTTAATTAGTTATAGCATAATATATATTTTTTTCAAAGATAATTATATTTTTATTTATTATTTATATTTTTTCTATATTTATATATCGGCATTCAATATTTTATATGTTATTTAATACGATCTGTAAAAGTCGAGTCGAATCAATTTCGGTATCTTGTCACATTAACACAAATGATATTAATTTAATTTTCTTTTTGTATTTCCTCCATTTTGTTGACTTTCTCACATCTACTTGCCCTAATTTAAGGGATATGTTGGACAAAAGTAAATTTAATATCATTTTTTTATTATTATTTTTCCTTTTAATACTCCAAAATATACACAGTACAAACACAAAAACAAAACAATCGACACTCCACGTTCTTACTCTTTCTCTCCTCTCTCACTTCTCTTCTTTCCCACTTTCTGTATAAAAAAAAACAAATCTGACCACCACCTCCCTTCCCCTCTTCCTCCGTTACCCAACAACTAAAAAATCTCCACACGGCCTACCGTCGACGACACCATTACCGCCAGCAAGCCCTCTCAAGCCGCCAGCCCTTCACCGCTACTGTCGCTCTTCGCTCTTCCTGCTTTCTCTCTTCTCTTCCAACGCACCACCACTGCTAAATCAGCCACAAACCACCCCCACTTTATAGACCTTCTCAATAAACAACTACAATCAACTCTAAGAAAAAATCCATTTTCAATCTACATTGATCAGTTGTGTGTTGGTTTTGGTATTTCTGATGTGTTTTCTTTGGACCTTTTATGGCTTTGATGTGAAAACAAAAGTGTGGGGTTCTTGAATTTTCTGTTTTTGGGTATTTTTTGGTTTTGGACTTAGTGTTGTTATTTGATCAAGATTGGATTTTTAGTGTTGTTTGTTTGAAATTCAAGAAAACTGATATTTGGATTTTTGTGGGATTTTAGCTTAC
>NW_025854486.1:0-2759 GCF_002878395.1 Capsicum annuum
ATAGACAACCAAATGCTCCCTAATAATATTAAAGAATGATAACTAGTCATTCTGGTAAGTTACGATTATCATGTATAAATGAAGCAACTCAACCAACATATAACTAAGTACAAAGTTTCATTTTTTCAAATACATATTAAACAATCAAATACCCAATGAATCAATAATACACTAATAACGGATAAAACAGTGCTCACAAACAAGTCACATAACCATCAAGAGTATCAACCATACTATAAACATCCACAGACTCAACACAACTATGTACACACATGCTATGAGACTTATTTTTACCCAAATAGTCATGACCTACAGGGAACAATCTATGTTGATGTACCGTACCGGCGTCGTACCTGATCCAACATATACATATCCATACCGGCGTGGTATCCGATCCAACATATACATATCAGTACAGGCGTTGTACCCGATCCAATATATATATATCTGTACTGGCGTGGTACTGGATCTAACATATACATATCCGTACCTGCGTGGTACCCGAACAAACATATACATATTCATGCCAGCGTGTTACCCGATCCAACATATACATATCCGTATCGGGCGTGGTACCCGATCCAACATACATATCCATACCGGTGTGGTACCCGATCCAACATATACATATTCGTACTGGCGTAGCACCCGATCCAACATATACATATCTAAACCAGTGTGGTGCCCGATCCAACCTAAATAAGTAATAGCAATATCAAATTTACACTATCACACAACATACAACTCGATATACAAGGTTTGCATGTGCACTTTATGTCATAAAACAATTCCATCAAACAAATTTTCAATAATCATTTATACACGCATCAACAGTTCAAACATCAACAAGCTATTCATGGCATTAATATAAAGAGTTATCATTGTCAAACAAGCCTCTCATAGACACATCATTATCACCAATTTAGCCTCTCATAGGCATCCAATAGATAGTGTTTTTATCAATACTAAAACAACAATATCATAAAACAAATCACAATTTAACACTTAAGCATGCAAGTCACTATTGGAATATTACTTACTCATTAATTATTAAAATAGACTACAAAAAATAGGTCAAATTGCGGGGGTTAATTTTAAGATTTTCAGGAGGTTTAAAACCCCTGCAAAATGTGATTCTAGCGGTTTGAAAACCCCCCCACAATACGAGCCGTCACAAATAATTTACGATAGTTTTTTTTCGACTGCCATAATTAATTTGCGGCAGTTATTTTGCGGGGGTCAACCCCCGTTACTCTAAATTTAATTCTCTTTATAATAAATTTTTATTTAAAGATTGCGGGGGTTTAAAACCTCCACAATTTTTTTTAATTTAGTGGGACCCATTAATTTTCAATAACTAATTATAAATTCTAATTTAGCTTAAATTTAATTGTTTCAATATTTGTTCAATTCATATATCATTGACACAATATGACTAAATAAACATTATAATTGACAAGCATATCAAAAATACATCAAACTTCAAAATTAAATTTTCAACATTAGCATCTTCAAACTTGAATTTTTCAACATTAACTAGTATCTTCAAACTCCAAAATTAAATTTAAACACAAACTTCAATATTCTAAGATTCACCCCAACCACACAATTAAATCATCATAATCGAATATCCAAGACAATTTGCAATGAAATCAATGACTGTCATTAGGATCACTATCATCACGTCATCTTTTTGCCTCCATAGGCGAGATGGGTCCACTTGCAGCATCACTTGGCTACATAAAAATGTAAAGTATAAAAATCAATTACATAAACTTTCAGTCCTTGTTAGAAATAGGTTAGACTAATCATGTGCATTATGAATGATAAAAAGCAAAGATAAAAAGAACACATTATAGTAGTACAAAATTTAGAACTGAATTTCTAACATTACAACAGTTATTATAAGTTTTTAATTTAAATCATAAGATTTCAAAGATCTCTTTATTTTTCTTCAACTCAATGCCTAGACAAATTATTTAAACCTAATTAGCTTCAGATTCTTGTGCATGGAGCCCAGATTTTTGTATTTGACATTGTATTCTCGTGCCATCCTCTATTAAGTATAAAATGAGGAAGCAGCTCAGCATAAACCAGAAGTCTCAATTATGGATTTTAACAATCTTATTCTCATCTCTATCCTCGCTCTTTCTAGCACACCAATCTCCATAATGTCTGGTTCTATGACAAACCATAGTTATTCAACTACAAACTCTTACACCAGTGTTGCTCTTCTGCAAAAAAAAGGTGTATTTCCTCCTCTCATGAGCATAAATTCTAAGGACAACTTAATCTACAGAACTTCCAATCTATTGATTTATTCTTCAATAGATTCAACTAAAGCTCCTGTGATCAGAAGCCTAATTACATAGTCAAGAACATTATTACTGACACACAAAGCCAAGATACAACAAAAGTGCTAGCTACTTTCTGGAAAATTCTTCACATGAGTTTGAGTGAAAATTCCTCACATAATCAAACCCTGCTACTTTTCCATATCATACCAAATTCTCCATTCCCACTCTTCGATCTTTCATTCTTATACCAAATTCTTCATTGCCACTCTTTCAACTTTCATATTCCATTCCCAAGTGACATTATACTTTTGATATTTGATCTTCTTTTACATTTTTTTTCATTTTTGTCATGGTTACATAATCAAGGCTGTGGCCTAAGATTACCTTAATAAGGGTTGCAGAACTTGCTTTTAGCTTAATACTATTTTTAACTCTACAGATTCCATCCTCCTATAATACTAT
>NW_025854487.1:0-2436 GCF_002878395.1 Capsicum annuum
TTGCAATAGGTTAGTTATTTGGTGCAACAAATAATCTATCTGGTGCAACAGATGTGTGATTTGTTACAACTGTTATTTTACTATTTTGCATGTTAGATTTACTGTTATCCTTTTTTAACAATGCATTAATCAACTATACTATATTGTTTTTATGTTTTTATTAATTTTAGATAATATGGCTCCCCAAAAAACAAAAATCGAATCAAGTCTAAGTAAAGAAACAAGTGAAGTAGCTAGACTACATCCGCCACTCTATGAGCTTGCTTTACAAGTGTTATCTCAATCAAGAGCAGAATATGATGAAAACAAGGAGGAGGAATGATTCAAAAAAGATAATCTAAGTGCTAATAGCCCTTCCACCGAAGAGTTGGTCAAAACCCTCAGCCTTGATCGTTATCTTATATAAGAATATAGAGCGATGGTGCCACAGATTTAACGGTGATTTCGTGGTTAAGTCAGCCATGGAAAAATATTTTGATGCCTTCAGAAAAATACTTCAAGAATAAAAATTGGATTCTTATTTCAGGGAGAATAGCGTTGGAAAATCTCTTAATTTGTCGGAGGAAAACAGTGCTCGTTTCCAAATGGAAATAGTATATGAACTTCTCAACCGTAGGTTTATGTATGAAAATAAAGATACGACGGATAAGGCGTAGATAAATTACTGTGGCATGCCTGTTTTTTTTTGGTTGGAAGGAGTTTGCCATAGTTACTGGACTAAAATCTTATCCTCCTTCTCCTTCTCACATTTTACCTATTCTAAACCCCAAAAAAGCACACTGCACACCCCAAAAAGGTATAGGCAAGTCGTGTGGTCATGATGACCTAGTATCCATTATTGGTCAAAGTTTCAAAAATAAAAAATTGATAGAAGCATTGAAAGGTAAAATAATTTCAAAGAAGTACAAACAATTATTGTGCTTGGTTTGGTTTGTACATAATATTCTTTGGGTGAAAGACGTTAACAACAACATAAACATCGGTTTAATAAAGATCTCCGAGGATCTTGAGGCGTTTAACAACTATCCTTGGGGTTATGAAAGCTTCAAAATGACTGTTAAATATTTATTGACTCCGTTAGCGGCGAAGACAGATAACTTATATGGCTTTCCATGGGCTTTCATGGTAAATATTTCTTTCTTTTATTATGATATCATTCATTTTTTACTCAATAATGGTTTTGATTTATTAGCGTTATTTTATAGGCTTGGGCATTTGAATCCATTTCGAATTTGAGACAATTTGCAATACCCCGTACTTCTACCTAGCTTGAAATCATTCCAAGTATGTTAGAAAATTACTTTAAAAGATGAATTAACTTTTATATACATGGAATTTTAAAGATTTTCACTTTTTGTCATGTGGAAAATTGAATTAGCTTTCCAACGATACCAATTTCGTCCAAATACGGTGTCGGGGTAGAAAGTTATGGCCATTTTCCTGAAACCAGTCAAACTGCCCAGGTGCGATGATTAGGGCCGGCAGACCTTCGAGCTAGCGATGAACCATTACTCAAACCTTCGCAACGGAGGCAGTGAGACCACATTCTGCGTAAGAGAGATGGCTCAGGCCGACGGACCGTCGAGCTAGCAATAGACCATCGCCCAAGCCATCGCAGTAGAGACAGTGAACCCATATTCTACCCAGGTTCGATGGTCAGGACCGACGGACCGTTGACCTAGGACGGACCGTCGCACCCATTGTCGCATAGTTCGTTCAGTTATTTTTAAGTCATTTTTAAGAAGGTATTTGGGTCTTTTTCCACCCGTTTTAACCCCTAATTATATCAGACCAAGGCTCATAGTTCATTATCCATCTACAACATCAAATTAGGGTTTTCTCTTAAAGATAATCCCCAAGAAACAAGATCCAAATATTCTTCAAGAAACTAAGAGATTCAAATTCTTTAAGTCCAAGAATTATAGAAATCATCAACCTAGGCATGACATGTGTTGATTCATGGGTCTTTTTCACACGTGAAGCTCAAGAATCTCTTTTCAAAATTCAAGATTTGTGTATGTATGAATGTTCATGATTTAAATTGAATTGAAATTCATGTTCATGATGTTGTGGGGTTTTGATTCATGTTTGAAATTACATATTCCAATGATTGACCCTAGGATGTGGTGAATTGCATAATAATCATGATAAACCCTTAAATTTGTATGTTGATTAATGTATCCATGATTATTAAATGTGTTGATGATTGTATAACCAAAGCATGCTCCCCATGTGTTCGATTAAATGCCTATGGGAAGGAAAAGTGCCATACTAGTATAATAATATGAAATCCCCAATCATGTACAAGTTTATGCATGTCAAATGTTTGATGAAATGTCTTAGTCAGTGAATTATGGATACATGTGTAACCTTTGTGGTGCTTTAGAACTTCTACTTCATGAAATCTCCAACTTATTGTATTATGGATTATGATGT
>NW_025854488.1:0-1693 GCF_002878395.1 Capsicum annuum
GCACTTGGTATTTTAGCTAATGAAACATATAACCGACCCATTGCAACGGATGAGTAATTCATGGAAACCATAAAAACAAATTACTAATCTGTTGCACCTGGTATTTTATCTAATGCAACATATAACCGACCTGTTGCAAGGGATGAGTAATCCGTTGGAAACCATAAAAACATATCACTAATCTGTTGCACCAAGTATATTATCTGTTGCAACATATAACCGACCTGTTGCAACGGATGAGTAAAACATTGAAAAGAATAAAAATAGATCACTAATCTGTTGCACCAGGTAGTTTATATATTGCAACATATAACCAACCTATTGCAATGGATGAGTAATCCATTAGAAACCATAAAAATAGATCACTAATCTGTTGCACCAAGTATGTTATCTGTTGTAACATATAACCGATCAGTTGCAACGGATGAGTAAATCGTTGGAAAGAATAAAAACAGTCACTAGTCTGTTGCAAAATGAAGAGTAAACTATTGGAAAGAATAAAAACAGATCACTAATCAGTTATCTTTTGGATCAATATTGTTTAGATTTCTTCCAAACAGAAGAGTCGTTTGTTGCAATAGATGAATGATTTGTTTGATTGTTCACCTGTTGCATCAGATTTTCATAGTTGCATCAGATTTTTATCTGTTGCATCAGATGTATTCATCTATCACATCAGATGTTTCATCTGTTGCATCAAATGTTTCATCTGTTGCAACACCATTTTTATCGAGACAAACAACAAATCAACCCAGTAACACCAACAGATCACACACACACACACTAAGAACATCAACTGTGACCAAAAATTACCAACAAATTCGAATCAACAGTACGATAACAACAAGAAGAAATGCCATAAATTAGGGTTTTATTCAATACTAAAAGAGTAGGTGGCTCAAGTTCCTCTGTTTCTTCATAATTTTTTACCTATGAAAGAGGAAATAGGACGATGAAAATCTCGAAGTTGTTGTCTCCGGAGAAGTCTTCACGTCGATTGATGGTTGAAAGTCGAAAAAGAACTCGCCCGACTATTTGTCGCCGGAGGATGAAGGGAGAAATTTTGCAGAACTGTTGGTTGGGAGAGAGTTGAGAGAAGCTGTCGAGAGAAAGAGAGTGGTTGATTTGGATTGAAGAGGGGTGTGGGTTGGGTTAATTTGTATTTTTGAAAAAGATTAGAAAGTTTTAAAAATATTAATCAAGTCCACAATTAACTTAATCAAGTTTCCTAATGATGTTTGACCCTTTAAGCTGGTCAATGTCACCAATCCTTTATTCAAGACTTAAAAGACACCTTTCCTTCAATTTTCTCAAGTTACTTAATTATAAGCTTATAACTATAAGTAAGTCTTTCTTATTAGCATTAATTGACAAGTTATTGAAAAAAATTGATTGTAAACATACTATTACGGATTAAATTACACTGATAGTATTTATATTTTTAAACTATTAATGTATACTACTATAATTTAAATCATAAATTTAGTTGTTGCAGTAGTTTCCCACCCTCCCCAAAATAAATAAATCAGGTCAATGGATTTCCTCACCTAACCCAAAAACCGCTTATACTCATGCGTGTGACGTTGCTTTTTGGAAATAATTTAATTATGTGCCTCATGTAATTAATATAATAATCTAATGAATTAGATCAAAGTTTTTAATGAAAACTATGGAGTTGAACCCTTTTACTTAG
>NW_025854489.1:0-2220 GCF_002878395.1 Capsicum annuum
GACCAAATAACACACATCAAATAATTGCCTTAGAAATATCAACTCTAAGTTCTCTAACTAAAGTGTGGGTCAATTGGGGCTAATCAACTGCTCTACCTCCGATAGGGTAACCCAGTATATAAATGATGCATAAGAGACATAGAAATCTTGAACAATAGTTGGCCTGGGTCATCCATCCAAATCTGTATCTACCAAAAAATCCTGTAGGTCTGGAGCTCCTGCTAACCTAACCAACTCTATCTTGATCTTTCTCATAATATTGTATTATGGTTGACCCTGATTTGTGATAAAACTATCTCTATCATAAAGCTATGCATACCCTCTACATATCATCATAGAGGAATTATGCTATAGGTACTACAGATATATGTGTGGAATTAGACTCTAATACAACAGGTGGTGAAGCTGTAGGCTGAGTACCATGAGCAACCATCTAAGTACCCTGGGCCGATGATAATAAGATTGCCTATGGAACCTAAGCTATCAGCACCCTCATCAGATTGGGGTACAAATGAGACTAATGTAGACTCACTCTCAGCTTATCCACATACGACTCTAAACCCACCTTAGACTGGGAGCCGGCTGTATCCTCCTCCTCACTAAAGCTTGAACCTGACCTTGAATCAACATCACTATCTGACCCTATAGCTGAATCATTCTTTTTTTTTATCAGACTAGGAAAACTATGGTGGTGATATAGTAGTTAACTTTATCTAGATCTCAGTCCAACTAAAGTATGCTAGTATTGGATGTGGCCTTGTAATGTGTGAGCAGATATTGACATATTTGAGCCTTTTAACTGAGAATAATCGCATAGTCTTAAGCAACTTTTGTCATTTTTGATTGTTTTCTCTTTGATATTGCAGTAAAAGTTAAGATGCAAGAGAACCAACAATAATGGAAGTAAAAGAGTTGATTTTTGAGCAAGTAGAGAGGGAAGTATAGCTAGTGACTTGTCTGATAAGCTATTAGCCTTGTGATAAGTTATTAGAATTACCGTCAACCTTAGATAAATAATGGACTTTAGCTGGAATACGTGACAACATCTGTGATAGGCTGGTAAAAGTGTGATAAGCCATCCGGATTGTAGTTAGGCTTAGCCAGTGAATGGGACTTAAAGTGAATAATCAACGACGTTTGTGATAAGTCGTCAAAGGTCTGATAAGCCATCATGCCTCATCGTTAACCTAAGGTAGAGATTGTCAAAAGTAAAAAGGTGCTGAAGATATTTCTGATAATTCGACAAACTCCCAATAAGCCGTCACCTACGACGTCATTTGTCTGAGAAAAAAATTGTGGTCTGTGATTTTGTTTCCATAATTAGGCCAAAGTATTTAAGGACAAGTGCTAGGGTTTTCATGGGAATCTAAAAATGGTTGGATATTATTCCAAAGGAGTTCACCTCTCTTTGGGGGCTAAAAAAAACTTAGAATTCAATTTTCAACTCTTTGATTTGGTTGTGGGAATTTTCTCTTGAACTTATAAGAGAATCAACTTCAGACTTCATCTTTTGTAAGTTTAATTAATTTGAATGATGATTATAGTTTTTGCTATCTCTTTCGTTCTCATGTGGAACTAAAACCCACAACTAGGGTTGTGGAATCTATGATTATTCCCCTATGGATTTAATAGTTGGTTAGGGTTTGAGTGATTGTAGGGACATTTTGATAATTCCTTTGTTATGATTGTTATTTATTGGTTGTAAATAATAAATCCCGCCTTCTGTTGATTTGCTCTAACTGAAAAATAAACTAAAGGTAGCGAATTATCAACAAGGATTTGGGAAGGTTAAGCTCCCATCTAATGATTAATGTTATAACAAGATTGATCAACTTGAGATAAAATCCGTATATATAGAATGATTTCCTAAGTTCGAGAGAATTAGGGAGTTCAACATCTAGGCAGGTTGAGAAACACTTAGATGGACTGTTGAAACTGATAATTTGGTATTTGCCACAAGTCATGAGAACCCAATACTACAATTATTATTTATTGGGGATTAACAGTCATAGTGATCACAACCTTAGTTCCTCTCTATCACCGATTTGAACTATTGAAATTTTAGTTTAGAGCTCTGAAGTAAGTTAAAACTTTAACATTTTCTTGATCATTAAAAACCCCTATTTTATCTTTTCATCTCATTTGTTTAAATTCAACTTATAGCTATAGTTTCAAATTATTTTAATCGCCACTCACATTATTTCTCATGGATTCGACCCC
>NW_025854490.1:0-5755 GCF_002878395.1 Capsicum annuum
TATTCTATTCGTTAACCCTTCAAAACTATCCCAAAACACTCCATAATTCTCTCAAGAGCTTTGGGGGCAAGAAGGCTAGGGTTTCATCTTACAGATTGCTTTGGGGCTTTCTTTGGTGATTTATTTCTATCAATTCTTTGGTTTAAGGCATGATTCTCATCCCTCATTATAATCTCAACTAAAGGAATGGTTTATATAATAGATTTCATGGTTTTACTATTTCATGATTTTTGTTTTTTGACTATTATTGGGGGTTTTGATATTTAATGCTTGGCTATGGTTTCCTATGCTTTTAATTATGATTTTATATGCATTAATGGTGGTTTATGATAATTTTATTAGATGCTAATGGTTTAATGGTCTTTGGAATTGGTTTTGGTAATATTATGCCCCCAAGGTGTTTGATGAAATGCCTATAAAGATATGTTTATTGCATTGACTTCTTTTAATAGAGCTTTTGCATGTTTTAAACTTAGTAAAAAATTTATGCATGGTTTACATGGTTTGAAATGCTAAAGGCTAAACGGTTATTCTTGTGGAGAACATAGAAGTCTCCCAAGTGGACTTAAAATGGTATGTGGAAAAGGCAACTATGGTCCCCTAAACCTAAATAGTTTGTCTATGGATATCACTTGCAAATAATGGGATGGTATGATTATACCTCAAATATTGGTCTTGGTTAATAAATGGTAAATGGATTATTTGGACATGGTTTTAATTAGGCATTAATGGCAAAAAGTGTAGCTAATCCGTGGAAGGTGGCGGTCCCAGGGCAAACAAAACCAGAAACTCATATTTGTCGATATGAGGGGTCTTTGATGACCATGTGCAAGTTTCATATTTTATATAAGACGGATGTACTATTTATCCCATGGTATATTTCCCTGTCATGCGGCTACACGCACTAGGTCTCTTTCAGCAGAGGGTGTTAAACTCATATCGCCCGTGGGTGGTTAGAGCGGCAAAGCCACACAGCCCAAGTAAAGGTTTTATGTGCATGTTAAACATGGTCCTTTTTGCCGGCACTTATATATGTATGGTTATATGCATTATGGATGATTTTACGTGATTTTATAACTAGCATTATTTTATCCTTATCCTGAGATTCATGCTAGCGGTCATTCGCTAACCCCATCTACTGGCAGATGTATACCCACGCTATATAGGAACTGGTCATTCTACTTCTCCTATTTATCATGCGGATTTGGTATCAGTATTTGAACTGAAGTAGTGGGCTTTTATCCTTTTGGAAGGCATCATTTCATGTTAGGGATTCTCTTTACATATGTTTCTTTTATTTTTGATATTAGTTTTGTCCATGGTTGGGGGAATGTCCTAACCGAATTTGTTTACTCTTTCGGATAGAGGCTTTGTGGTATTTTTAGAGGTTGGTATGGGCGGTATCGATAGAGGTGTTAGCCTTAGCATTGGTATTGATATTGAGGCTGGCATCATTGAACATAATTTCTCACTGTTCCATCATGTTACATTTTGGGATTGATTTTCATATTATGTTTTGGTATTCCCTTTAGTTTATGGTTTATGGATTGGCTTGATATGGTTGGGTGGCTAGTACGGTATAGTTGGACTCAATTGGGTTGGTCATGGTTGTGACCCTATAGTAGAGTCGAAGTGAGAACAATAATTCTATCTTATTATATGTTTGAAATTTAGCCCATCTAAGGCTGGATATAGGTGGTTGGGTTTGGAAATAGGGGGCGATCCCTGATTCTTGTTGGACTTGGGATGCCCATTGAGACAAGGCCCAGGGTCGGGTTATATCAAGTTGGTATCATAGCCTTAGGTTTATGGTAAACTGGGAAGTCTACAAAGTCGTGTCGACTGGAGTCTCTTTTAGGGGTGTGAATCTCACCACACCTACAAGAGAGAGGCTTTAAGAATTCAGTAATGTTTCACTTTCTTGGTATTCTATCTTCAAGCTTGAGTTCTTAATCCTGGAATCCACTCTAATCCTTCTTTGTTCATCTTTCAGATCATGCCTCCTAGATCTTAAACACAAGAAAATTCTTCCATCCCATCTGGAGATAATGCTGAAGGGGTATGTCCTACATCTGGAGTACATCTTCTATCTCATAGTCCTATTCTTTATGGTGCTAGAGTTCCTCTTATTTCAGCTAGTTCTCCAGTTCCCTTAGGGAAACACCTTGATCATAGAATTTCATCAATTTATTTATGTCATTGCCCAATTAGTTATTGCTCAGGCTGAGCGGGGTACTACTGGTGCTTTGTCTGATGAGGCCACAAGCGTTGGTCAATTTATGAAGATGGGTCCTTCAACTTTTACTGGGGTAAAGGTGGAGGAGGATCCATAGGGCAAGCTACTAATGTTAACTTTGTATCTTATCATCTCAAGGATGTTACTTATCAATGGTATGAGGAATGGGATAGGGATAGAGGTGATATGGAAGAGGAAGGGTTGTGGGAGGATTTTTCTAATACCTTCATGGATCAGTTCTTTCCTCAAGTGCTAAGGGAAAAAAAGATAGAGGAGTTTGTGAACCTCAGGTATGGAAGATGTTTGTAAAGGAATATGCTTTAAAGTTCTATCAGCTATCAAGGTATGCTCCTGATTTGGTCTCTAATTTGAGGTCAAGAATGAGGAAGTTTGCTTCTGGGTTGAATAGATATTTGGTTCTGCAGAGCAAGACTGCCTAGATGATTAAAGATATGGACATCTCAAGTTTGATTGTGCATATTTAACAGGTTGAGGATGAAAAGAGGAAATAGGCAGAGTTTAGGGATAGGCAAGGGAAGCAAAGTAGGTTTTTTGATCAGGGAGGTGCCCAGTCTCAGGGAGGTAGAGATTGTGGAAAGTGGCAAAAAAGAAGTGGGGGAGTTCGGACTCATTTTCTACTAGTTCTCCTTATCATTCAGGAGACATATGTCATTAAGGTGGTGACAATTCTCGGGCACTGGCTGCCCAATCTCAAGCTAGTAGAGGTCGGTTAATTTTTTCATGTCCTTCTTGTCAATTCTATGGTCATCCTCATCAGGATTATTGTGATGAAGGAAAGAACAAGTGATTTAAGTTCAATCAGGTAGGCCATCGGCTCAAGGATTATCCGGTCAATAAGGTTACGATGGGGGTGAATAAGATTCCTATTGCTTCATCTTCTGCTCCTACACCTGGTGGGGTAGCATCTGCTTCTATTACTGCTCCTGGTTCTAGTTTTTGTTGGAATAGGTTTTATGCTTTGGCGTCTTGATAGGAATCTAAGGCATTACCTGATGTCATTACTAGTACGTTACAACTTTTCTCTTATGATGTATATTGTTTTCTTAATCTTGGGTCCACTTTTTCTTATGTGACTCCATAGGTGGTTGTGTCTTTTGGTTTTAATCCAGAAGTTATCTTAGATCCTTTTTCTATTTCTACCTTGGTAGGTGACTCCGTTATTATTAAGAGAGTCTATAGGGGGTGGTATCTATTGGTAGCAAGCAGACCTTGGAGGATCTATTTGAGTTGGATATGGTCGATTTTGATGTAATCTTAGGTATGGATTGGTTGTATTCTTGCTATACATCTATGGATTGTCTTACCCATAGGGTTATATTTAAGCTTCCTGGTGAACCAGTTATAGAATAGGAAGGTAGTTCCTTATTTCCTAGGGAAGATTTATTTTTTATCTTAGAGCTCGGAGTTTAATCTCTGAGGATTATCTTTATTATTTGGTCTGGTTTAAATATTCTAACATGAAAGGTACTTCTTTGTCTTCGGTCCCTGTGGTTAATAAGTTTCTAAAGGTCTTTCTTGATAATCTCCCTGGTGTTCCTCCAAATAGGGAAATAGAGTTGGGTATTGATTTGCTTCCGAACACTTGTCAAATTTTTATTCCTCTATATGGAATGACTTCAGTCGAGTTGAGGGAACTTAAGGATCTTCTTAAAAAGGGGTTTATTCATCCTAGTATTTCTCCTGGGGTGCGCCAGTATTGTTTATGCATAAGAAGGATGGTTTCCTTCGGATGTGCATTGACTACAAGCAGTTAAACAAGGTGACAGTCAAGAACAAGTATCCTCTTCCTTAGATAGATAATTTGTTTGACTATTTACATGGTGCCAATTTTTTCTCTAAGATAGATCTTCAGTATGGGTACCATCAGCTTAAGATTAGGGAGGCAGATATCCCTAAGATGACTTTTCACACTCGGTATGGGCATTTTGAGTTCTTGGTGATGTTGCTTCGGTTAACTAATTCTCATGTAGCATTTATGGACTTGATGAACAGGGTGTTTAGGCAATATTTAGATATCTTCGTAATTGTGTTTATTGATGGCGCTCTAGTTTATTTGAAGAGTGAGGTGGATCATTCTAGTTTTCTTAGTCAGATACTTGCGAAGGGAGTTTTGAGAAGTTGAAGGATAAGTTGACTTCAGCTTCAATCCTGACCTTGTCAAAAGGCAATGATGGGTTTTTGGTTTATTGTGATGCATATCGGGTAGGTCTTTGTTGTGTTTTAATGCAGCATAGAAAGGTAATTTTTCCTATGCTTCCAGGCAGTCGAAGGTACATGAGTAGAATTATCCTACTAATGATTTAGAGTTACTGGAGGATGTATTTTCATTGAAAATATGGTGGCATTATTTGTATGGTGTTCACGTAGATATATTCTCTCATCACAAGAGTGTTCAGTACGTGTTCACGCAGAAAGAGCTTAATCTCAGGCAGAAGAGGTGGCTTGAACTTCTCAAGGATTATGATATGAGTCTTCACTACCACCTAGGTAAGGCTAATATGGTTATTGATGCTCTTAAAAGGTTATCCATGGGAGTTTGGCTCATGTAAAGAAAGGAAAGTGAGAATTAGTGAAGGATATTCACCGCTTGGTTAATCTTAGAGTTTGTATCTTGGACTCTAAGGATGGTGGTGTGATTGTGAAAGAAGTGGTTCGATCATCTCTTGGTATGGAGATTAAGAAGAATCAAGTGCTAGATCCTATCTTGATGAAAATCAAGGGTAATGTTGGTGGGCAAAAACTAGTGGTGTTTGAGATCAGTGGTGATGGTACTTTATGGTACCAAAGTAGAATATGTGTTCCTAATATCTATAGGTTGCTGGAAAGGGTTTTGGCTGAGGCTTATATGTTGCTCTATGTTATTCATCCCGGCTTAACTAAAATATATCATGATCTCAAGGAGATCTATTGATGGAATGGAATGAAGAGGGATATGCTTGATTTTGTGGCCAAGTGCATGGTGTGTCAATAGGTTAAGGTTGAGCACATAAGGCCAGGATAGTTGTATCAAGAGATTGATTTACCCAAATGGAAGTGGGAAGTGAACAATATGTACTTCATTATTGGTCTTCCTCAGTCTTGGAATCAGTATGATTCGATTTGGGTCATTATGGATAGGATGACCAAGTCTGTGCATTTCTTGCTAATGCAGACTACCTTTTTGGTAAAGGATTTTGTGCGGCTATATCTTCAAGGGATTGTGAAGCTGCATGGGGTACCTTGTTCGACTATCTCTAATCGTGGTACGTAGTTTACATCTCACTTCTGGCGGTATTTCCAGAAAGGGTTGGGGACTAAGGTTAGTCTGAGTACTGCTTTTCATCCACAGTTGGATGGGAAAGTGGAGAGAACTATTTAGACATTAGAAGATATTATTGGTGCCTGTGTGATTGACTATGGTGGAAATTGGGTTAGGCATCTGCCTTTGGTGTTTGAGGTTGAGGATAGGGTATTCCTCAAGGTATCTCCCATGAAGGGAGTGGTGTAGTTTGGCAAAAA